>NC_133621.1:5751161-5871161 GCF_048593235.1 Sminthopsis crassicaudata | reverse complement strand
TTCCCTTTGCTTGTTACTGAGAGGTAGTCAATATAAGTAATTTGAGGCTACTAGATGGGATGGTGCAGTGGATAAAGTGTTAGATGTTGGAATCAGGAAGAATTGAGTTCAAATTTGACCTCACAAACTAATTAGATGTTTGTCCCTGGGGAAGTCTCAGTTTCCTTAATTGTAAAATATAAATAATGCCATTGATATCCCAGGGTTAATAGGAGGATCAAATAGGATAATTTTTATAAAGGAATGGAGCAGTGCTTGACATGTAGTAGGGGTTTAATAAATACATATTTCCTTCTGTTCCTCTTATTTATCGCTGAAAAAATATTAAATCCTACTTTAAATATTGAAAGGAATATGGGAAAATTGGGACATTAATGCATTGTTACTGGATTTGTGAACTGATACAACCATTCTGGAGAACAATTTGGAACTATGCCCAAAGGGCTGTCAAACTATACTTATCTTTTGATCCAGCAATGCCTCTACTGAGTCTGATTCCCCAAAAAAAAATAATAAAAGAGGGAAAGGGATCCACATGTACAAAAATGTTTGTAGCAGCCCTTTCTTGTAGTGACAAGGAACTGAAAATGGGAGTTTATGTGGGGGGGGGAGATCATCAGTTAGGAAATGGTAGAATCAATTATGGTGTATGAGTATAATGGAATATTATTATTCTCTAAGAAATAATGAACAGACTGATGTCAGAAGAGCCTGGGAAGACTTACATGAACTGATGTTGAGTAAAGTGAGCAGAACCAAGAGAACTTTATACACAATAACAAAGAGATTGTGTGATAATCAACTGTGATCAACTTGGCTCCTTTCAACAATGAGGTTATTCAAAGTATTTTCAATAAACTTGGAATGGAAAGTGCCATCTGTAACCACAGGCAGGACTATGGAGACTGGAGAGAGAAAGAGAGGGAGAGGGAGAGAGAAAAAAGTGGGAGAGGGAAAGGAAAAAGAAAGGGAAAGCGAGAGGGAAAGGGAGAGGTGTTCTTGGGCCCCTGAGGCAACTTTGCACTGCCTTCCCTGGAGCAGATGAAGGCAACTTTCCCTCTTGATCCTTTCATTATAATTCCCTGCATTTTACTCCTTCCCTCCGGAAGCCAGATTAACGAGTTGTGGATTTGATGGATTGTTACCCCTCCATTTTCTCCATTAATTTAAGGTGGACAAATTGAGAATGTGAAATTTGGGGCTTAGCATAAATAGTTTAAATTCAATTAATCTTTGCTGAATAACAATCAAAGAATATTCCAGGCACTAGATATACAATGATGAATGCTATGGTCCCTACATCCAAAGAATGAACATCCTACTATCCTATATGCAATAAGATAATAAGGAAACAGAATTCTAGCCTTCCTAGTTTTATCCCTCTCCTAATTTGACTATACTCCAAAAAGGAAAAACCCTGAGAAAGCAGAGGAAATGTTTCCAATCAAAAATACTGCTCTTGTGTGGGAATTTTCCTGATTCCTAAATATGTACTGTTGTAGATTTCAACTAGGTCCACTTTGCTCCGGGTTTACAGATTTTTCTCAATGTTTATTTAAAATTAATGGATGTGTGTATTTATGTGTTAGTTGCAAACACTGTAAATATCATTTAAAAACCTAACTTAAGAAACATTTCAGAATGACTTTATTTGGAAAGATAATGTGTTTTAAATTACTTCTTTATATGGACATATGAAACTCATTAAGTATGGAATTGTTGCCTCTGCAAGGTTCCTGCACTGGACTTATACATTCTCCTTCTCCCTCACCAGTCTTGCCTTTAAGAATTGCCCTGATAATCATGAAGCCAAATCAAATGATGCCTTCAGAGGGGCTCCACATACAGGATTAGCTGTGGAATCTCTTGAAACATGTGTCATCTTTTGTTTAGAATCTCAGGGCAGTACTATTAAAAGGAGGAACATGAGCTTTCTGTAATTGGATTAAAGAGCAGCTACAAATTTTCCAGTGTTTAATGGGCTTCTGGAGCAGAGTGTTCTCTGCACAATCTCAGCTCTGCCAAAATAATGCCCAAGAATTGAAAGGGTGTTTTACAACAGGAAATAGTCATTCACTGGGAGGATGTTAGGTTCCATCAAATTCTCTAAACCTGTAGCTCCTTACTATATTGGATCAGTTTCTCATAGGGCATTTGCCCTTATCTAGAAATGTTGTCTTAGAGCTGGCAGCAATCTCAAAAACTTCTAACTGCCCCCTTCCACATACTAACCCATCTTCCCCTCTACACACATAAAACTTGACAGATATACAAATCAAGAGTCAGGGAGTTTCTGTGACTTCATAAAAATTATGCATGGAGAAAGCTTTAGAGTTGGAAACTGACCTCAAATCATCTGACTCATCAGTAACTTTGCCATTGCATCATGTTCTACATTTATTTTCCAGGTTTTTATTTAGGAAGGGAACATTTGACTTTGTGAGCAATAGATTGACAAAGACATAACTTGATCACAACCAAATCATGTGACTCCTGACAAGTTTTAACTTCCTTGGAACTCAATTTCCTCATTTATAAAACAAAGTTAGACCAAGTTGGAAATCAATCAAGACCTCTGATACCTTTAAGATCCCATCATTCCTTGAGTCTGTCTTTCTTTATGATTTGCTGATTTTATCAGTGAATTAATTGGTCATACGTCAAGAGCATTTTTCTCTAAACTAATGGATTGGAAAAAAATGTATGACAAAATTTGGATGAACAATTTGGGGATTTTCATTCTGGTTAACAAAAACATCACTAAGAGAAAGAAGTATAAAGAAAAATCCCAAGATCCAATAGCTCAAGGAAAGAGTGATCTTTTTTTTTTTTTTTTTTTTTTCAAAAAAGGCAGACCCAAAGGAACATCCTCTAAGTAATACCACTGTACATCCATCCAACTGTGAACTTGGCAATATTCTTCCCTGATATATCAAATCTGATGCTGCTTTTTTCACACACACACACACACACACACACACACACACACACACACACACACATCTTTCTGCTCTCTGCACTAAAGCTTTGCTTTTTCCAGAAGAATCTAAATTTCATAGTCAATAATCCAAGGTAGGGAAATTTGACCCCTGCACCAATAATAATGTTTGGATTTTTAATGAAGGTCTCCAAGAGAGATCTGCTAAATAATTCTCATGATTTATCATAACACAAAGTTGCATTGGATCTACAGTTATTAAATATTCACTATATGCCAGACAGTGAGCTAAGTTATAAGGATACAAAATAAAGGAAAAAAAAAAGATAAGAAAATAAATTGTAAAGCTTAAAGCCAAATGTAAATTCTACTTACTATTATTCTTAATAAATAAAAAAAAATATATGATAATTAAATTGCCTCAGGAGATTATTTCCTAAACAATTTCCTCCAAATAGGCCACATCTTTCATTCTGCTCCCAACTATCCATATACATAGAATCATTTCCTTTTTCTCCTTCTCTCTATCATCTTGCGAAGTATTATTGTTTGAATAATAATAATAGAGCAGCTCTCAAACATTCTGTTTTTTAAGCTTTTTATTTTCAAAATATATGCAGAGATAATTTTCAACATTCACTCTTGCAAAACCTTATGTTCCAAATTTTCCCTCCCTTCTCCCACCCCCTCCTCTAGAGCAGCAAGTAATTCTATATGTTAAACGTGTGCAATTCTTCTATATATATTACCACAATTATCATGCTGCAAAAAAAAAAATCAGATGCAAAAGGTAAAAAATGGGAAAGTAAATAAAATTCAAGCAAACAACAAAAAAAGTGAAAATACTATGTTGTGATCCGCATTCAGATCCCAAAATCTCTGAATGGGTACAGATGTCTCTCTCCTCAACTCAAGACCATTGGAAATGACCTGAATCACCTCACAGTTGAAAAGAGCCACGTCCTTCAGAATTGATTATCATATAATCTTGTTGATGCTGTGTATATTGTTTTCCTGATTCTACTCACTTCATTTAGCATAAGTTCATGTGTCTCCAAGTCTTTCTGAAATCATCCTGCTGATCGTTTCTTATAGAACAATAATATCCCATAACATTCATATACTATAACTTATTCAGCCACTCTCCAACTCAGTTTGAAACCTCACCTATCCACTCAGTTTCCCATTTTTTGACATTACAAAAAAAGCTGCTACAAACATTTCCGTACATGTGGGTTCTTTTCCCTTTTTTATGATCTCTTTGGGATACAGGTCCAGTAGAAACACTGATGGATCAAAAAGTACGCACAATTTGATAGGTCTTTGGGCACAGTTCCAAATTGCTTAAATGAACAACATTCTGGTTTTAAGACCCTTTTATACACTTACAATATTGAACACCTTATGAAAAAAAGTTTTTATTTATGTGAGTTATATTCATGAGTGTCCTAGAGATAGTTCAAACTGGCTCAAGAGATGATCATTAATTTTCTTTTCAGTTTGGAAATTCACATGCTACAAATTTGGACTTGATTTATTATTTTGTTCATTGTTAAGATTAAAGTGATGGAGAGAATGTAAATGTTACAAAACTAAACTTTAAAATGTTTTATGTAAAAAAACTAAAAAGAAAAAAAAGGAGGGGGAAACTCAATTTAAATATCTTACTTTGTGAAGGGGAAGAAGGCATAAATATAAATAAGTACATGTGGGATGAATGCAAAATAGGAACTAGCAGTTGAGAGGGCCAGGAAAGTCTTCATGACAAAAGCATTATTTAAGCTGACACTTAAAGAGAACTAGGAATTCTAAGAAATGAGTTTGAGATCTATTCAGTTTTTTATTCCCCCTAAAGATCTCTGCATTTGTGGGAGTCAATTCCAGTGGCATAAAAGGTGTGGTTTGTTATTACTTTTATTACTCAGGTATTTCATTGATTATATATACTTAAATTATTTGTGTCTCTCTGGATTACTAACAAATATATATTCCTTGACGGAAGGTTAAGGACAATCATTAACAAAGGGTCATAGCACAAAGTACTGCTATCCTGAATAACTTTCTTTAGTCTGAAGCAGAGGTAATCTAAGTGTCCAGAGTAGACATATTTTCCCAAATACATGGAAAGTTTTCAACATTCACCTTTCCAAAACCCTGTGTTCCAATTTTTTTCTCCCTTTCTCTTCCCTTCCCCTTCCTCAAGATAAAATACAATCTTATATAGGTTAAACATGTGCCATCCTAAACATTTTTACATATCTATCAAGCTGCACAAGAAAAACAGATAAAAAGGGGGGAAAGAGAAAGAAAAAAAAAACAAATAATAACAACAACAAAAGATAAAAATATTATATTTTAGTCCACATTCAGTCTCCATAGTTCTCTTTCTGTGTAGCGATGGCACTTTCTATCACAAGTCTATTGGAATGGTCTTCAATTATCTCACTGTTGAAAAGAGCTAAGTCTACCACAGTTGATCATTATATAATCTTATTGTTATTGTGTACAATGTTTTTTTCTGGAATCAACCTGCTCATCATTTCTTATAAAACAATAATGTTCCATTATATTCATATACCATAACTTACTTTCAGTTATTCCCTAAGTGGTAAACTGGTAGAATCCTCCTCTATCCCTCCCTGCTCCCCAATTTCTAGTTCCTTGTCACTACAAAAAAAAGACTGCTACAGACTTTTTTTTTTTTTTGCTTGTGTGGGTCTTTTTCCCTCTTTAATATGGATTTTATTTTCTCAAAGGTTTTGGAAGATATGGACAAAATAGGCATGATCTACAAAGCTGGAAAGGAGTAGAGTGTTTGCTGGGTAATGGAAAATGTAGGCATTTGAGGATTAGCACAGCTGAACACTCATTCTCAGGTTGGGAAAGGAAAAGCTTGTTCTGTGTGTGAGAGGAGAGAAGCACAGGAATCCAAAATGATCATTCCCTAAATCATGTGCTGCATCAACAGCAGAAATGCCCCATAGATAAAAGGACATCTCTTTGAAATGTTGAAAGAAAGGTAATGAGAGGTATTATTAAAAGAAATGAATGAATGCATTATAGAAGTCCAGACTCTAAACTGTCTCTTAGACCCCTTAGGCAAGAGGATGTTATCTGGATAACATCACAAACAAGACCTTCTTATTGCCTGCCCCTGGGAGTAAAGCTTTTAGCCTAGGACAGAATGTACATATATGTAATTGAAGTCACTTGTGTCTCTGCTTTCCCATAAGTAAGAATAAAGGAATATGGTTCACCAATGACACCACAGAAAACAAAGACATAATGCAAGGATACATCAACTGAAGTGATCTTCCTCAAGTCAGCTGTCTCTTGTCTTGGAATCTCGGGACGATGTATATATCATGTTAGTATTTGGGTTAACCTCTGCTTTGGATTTTGATGAGGCTTAATTTATTTTGAATAGAACAACCATTCTGTTAATTTGGTGTTATTTACTGTGGATAGGGCTTGCTTATCATAGACATATCAAGGAAGATATGGTTGAATCCCTGGCGTCATTATTTCCATGCACATTCCTAGAGTCACTCTGTCCTTCTTATAGTTATCCAATCAAAACCTGATTCAACAACTGAAACAATATAAGGTCATCATGGAATGTTAGTGCAAGGGAATCAGGAAGGATTAATGGTGTGGGTCCTAAACAAGATGGAAAGGGATCAACTGTTTAACTTAGAGAAAACCCAGAGAAAACCTTGGATCATTTGTATAAGAGAGGTAAAAAAATCTCTTGGATTATTTTGTAAAATGTGGCATTCCTGGTGTGATTATTAGACAGTTGAAGGAGTTAAGATGGAGATGATGAAATAAGTTGCAAGAAGAGATGATTAAGCTTATCATTTGGAGAAGCTAGAGTACCAGTGCTTCCAAAGATGATTTTGAGTCAGTCAGCCTCAGCTTTTCTTACATATTCCCCTTAATGGCATGATTTAAAAAAAAAAAAAAAAGAATCCTAAATGATGCAGCCTAGGATTGCTTGGGCAATATCTTCCATCCAGTCGGGATTAGTTCAAAGACATTTTCCTTCTATGTGATACTGTAGAAGAGAAGCGCTCATCAGGATAGACAAAATCAATACTATGTAATCACAGAATCTATTAGATGCAAAGAATCTCAGATTAACTAGCCTAAGCCTGCATCTAACTGAGCTTGTCCTGGCAGATCTTGAAAAGGGTCAGGAAAATCCTCAGCCTTTGCTTTAAGAAATAAACATTTAGACTGAGAGGTGAGCTGTCAGAGCAGCACATTCTGTTCTTTAGGTGTATTCTTTAGGTGTAAATGGTGGGTGGGCCTTCTCTTCTCTTATTTCCTCCATTATATTGAGTTCTATCTATCTATCATCTTTCTATCTATCTCTGTCTCCCACTCATTATTCCTAGTTTTATCCTCTGGGTACAAGTTAAAAAAAAAAAAATATATATATATATATATATATATATATTTCCTCTGCTCATGGCCATCTGAAGTTAATGGAAGACAGGTATCAAATGTCTTACAAGTCTTTGTTTCTTTTTAGATTCTTTCAGGGATGCTCAGAAGGCACACTTAGAACTAAGTGACTTGCCCAGGTCACATAGCTACTTCCGTATATTACATATATTACGTATATTACATACAATACTTACGTATTGCCAGTCTGAGGTCAGATTTGAGATCTTCCTCACTTCAGCACCAGGACTCTATCCATGGTGCCATCCAGCTGCTCCCCCTATACCCTTTCTATAATGTTGATCTCTGAGAATTGTGGGAATGTTGTGAATCAACAGACAGACCCTTAATGACTCAAAGGCATGTTTGCATAAGGAACTGAAGCACATACACCAGTCTTCACTCGGACTCTTGGGAAGGGAGAGATGATAGCCAGGGGGAGCATGAGTCTACTGAAAGGGGAAAGCCCAACATTACTGGCCTGAGTTAGGACAATCTGCTTTCACATCCCACCTTGGCCATTTCCTGATGCCAGGCCAGTCACTTCAACTACTCAGTTTCCGAATCCATAAGCTGAGAGGAAAGGCTTAGACTTAGTGGGTTCCGAAGAATTTCCCATCTTTAAATCTAGGATTGTGACTTGTGGAAACAGCTGTGCTTCTGTTAGTGAAATCAGGGAGCATTCATGGGCAAACTAAGGGCCTGCGGTGTAGACGAGGGACAGGGACGACACAGTTAGCCCTACTCAACATTCTGCCTGCCGTTCAGCTTCTGGAAGTGCTGAGATGAAGTGATACAGCACTCAGTGTTCAGGACCTTCCGTTTCCTCCCGGGAAAACCGGTGTTTGCACTAGGTGAGCTCTTGGCTAGCTTCTAGCAGTAACTCAGCGAGGCTGGGGGCTGCTCTGGAGACATTTACAATCCATTGGCAGTCCCCAGCTCTAAGGACGGAGGGCTTCGGAGGACAGCTGGATCTCCCCTCATTTTAGACAGAGAAGCTGAAACCTAGCGGAGGGACTCCACTTAGCTCTAGGTACTTGGTCCTTCCTGCAAGCAAGCTTCCTCCCCCATCCCACTCCCTTTGCCCTTTCCCTGAGGAGAGTGAAGGATTTGGAGTCCGGAAGACCCGGTTTCAAATCCACTTTTCCCAGTGGAGGAAAAGAGCTTCTGAGAGGCGGAAGAGGTGACCCCAGGCTTCCCAGCCTCAGTTTGTCCATCTGTAAAAGAAGGACAAAGGGGCCTCTCCCGAGCCTTCCGGGGCTCCCCGACGGCCCCGTGGCCCAGACACTGGTGCGGACAGCGCAGGTGCGGCAGCTGGGAGCCGTGCTGGCCAAAGGGAGCCCAGTGAGCACGACAGCGAGGAGGGAGGGAAGGGGGAGAAAAGCACCTGACTGGAGGCTGGGAAGGACCTGAAACTTTGGCTTGCGGCGTGGGGAGGCCGGCAGGAAGCGGCCGAGGCGCTGGCTCGTCCCCAGTCCCGCCTAGCTCATCCTCCCGGCGCTCCGGACACGGGCGGAGGCCGCCGGAGCGGGCAGGACCGTTTGCAGCAGCGCCCCCCCCCCCCCCCCCCCCCCGCAGCGGGCGCACAGGCTCACACGCGCAGGCACGCGCGCACACACATTCACACACACGTACACACACAGGCGCGCACACACGCGCACACACACACGCACGGCGCACTCACGCGCCCCTCGGCATCCGCGCATCCCTGTGGCTCTCCATCTCCGCGCCGCCAGTGCTCGCCGACCCCGCCGGGCGCCAGCAGCCTCCCAGCCGGGGACAACAGGTACGGGCACGTCCCTCGCTCCCTCCGCCGCGGGCTCCGGGCCGGCTCTGCCCCCTCCCGCGTCCCGAGCTTCCCCCCGGCGCGGGGGCAGCTGCGATGGCCGCGGGGGCGGAGGGGGACTCCCGGGAAGCCGCCCAGCCCGGGGCTCGGGGCTCGGGGCGGCCGGCCGGCCACGGGAGCCTCCTCGGGGCTGGGTGCGGGGAGCCAAGCCTGCCTTCCCCTGCGAGTCCCCGAGCCCCCGCGCGCGGGCTGCGTGGGTGGGCGGGCTGGGAGCCGGCCCCCGAACTGGGAGAGCTGGCTTTGCCCCGTGGCGCCGGCCCCCGGTCCTCCGGGCGCCCGGGGCTCAGCGCTTGCATCACACTGCAGTGACTCGGGCTCGTCCAGAAGCCGGGGCCGGGCTGGCCTGGCTGGGGGAGGCGCTTCGGACAAAGTTGCGAGGGAGCGGGGATTTGGGGCAAAGCCTTTCGTTCTCCTTCCCCGGGCTCCGAGGGCCCTGGCGCACTCCGGGAGCCGCCGGCGGCAGCCTGGGGCCCGCGCCCCCCCTTCCGCTCGGCGCTTGGTGCGGAGGGAGCCGGAGCCCGGGGACAGCTCCCATCGCCCTCGCCCTGTCAGTGGGAGGGCTTCGCAAAGTTCCCGGGGAGCTGCCGGCCCATAAGCAAGTTACCTCCTGCGAGGGAACCCCGGAGCAGCCGCCCCCCCCCCCCCCCGGCGCGCCCCCAGACCAGACAGACCCGGGCCATGGCCGTCCTCCTCCTCAGTGGGGAGAAGTCTCCCGTTCACTCATCGATCCGTCTCCAAGGAACAGAGATGGCCGGATGTGTCCTGGGGACCCTCCCTGCCCAGGGGGCCAGGACAACTTTCTCTTTCCTTGGAGACGGACGAGATTTAGAGTTTCCTCAGCATCTTGCTGTTCCTGACACGGAAATTATAAGGCTCAGAAAAGCAGCTTTTCACTAGCTCCTTGGCAACTTGTGGAATGAAGGTGCTTGGAGATCCATCATCGAGATTGCCTCTTAAAGCGACCCTGTGCCCCTCCCTCCTCAACCGGGAAGTGCTCATTCCGTGGCCGCGGGGAGAACAGGGCAGGAACAGGGAGCGGAGCTACCTTTACTGAAAAAGAAAATGTCTAGTCCCAGGGAGGGGGTGCTAGCAGAATGTGCAGGTTCCTATGTAGAAGGGGAGGAGGAAGGCAGCCTTTTCAGATGCTCTCTCCGTCTCATTGCTTTTCCCTGGGCCACGTTGAGATGGGGAGGAAGCAAATCCCTGAAAAGCAGGGGAGACACAGACTGCCCGAGACAAACGCGAACAGGTTAGAGCCACGTTCGGCACACTGTGCAGGTGAAAGACTTGGGAGAACCAAGCTGTTCCTTCCTCCCACAGAAAAGCTGTGGAAAATACATCTAGCTGGGCACTTGAATGATGGAAGGAAAGGGGGGGGGATTTGAAGGTAGTCTTGGATGCTTTTGACACACGGGTTTGAAAAGTGAAGGGGAAGGGAGTTCAAAAGTAGAGGAACTGGCTTGTAGACAAGGCAAGGCAATTTGGAAATGTTACATTACGAAAGAAAGCACATTTCTCCTCCTGTGTAGCATGTGCTTTGGCTCAAAATTCCCTGCTCCTGTCACCTGTGAGCTTCCTCTCCCTTTGTTTGAGACAAGAAACAAACAGTGAATTCAGAAAAGCAATTAAAAGTGATTTTTGGGGGCCAAATTCCATTTTTCCCCTTGATCTTTAGGAAAAATCCAGCTTTGATTTATCTTGTTGACTTAAAACCTAAAGTGTGTAGCAGCTGTCCAGAGGTGTCCAGATCCCTGTTCATCTGATGAACTTTGCTTCGCCAGACGCAGAAGCCAGCTGCAAAGCTTGAGGATTGTCTGCTTGATATATTCTGCTCGAGATTCTTGGTTTTCTATTTCCTTGTAGAGTTTAGGAGCCTCTAAGCATAAGGGAAGTGATTTGTGCAGTTCTGGGGAAAATAGCCAGAGTTCGGCAGGCATTTTGTGTGACACAGTGGTAGCTGGAGCATTTCAGCAAAGAATAAAGGGACAGGGAGAACAGCTGGGGGAAGGCACAGAGGACAGCAGCAGGTGGGCAGAACAGGGAAGACGTTGCCTCGATGCTCTGGCAGTGCCCATTGCTTGGAGATGGGGTGGCCCACTGCAGAGAGGACAGATGGGGATAGGCTCCAAAGTGTTCGAAAGTGAGTCATTTGGGGGGAGAAGGGACAGGAACAAAATGCTCATGCCTCCTTAAACTACCTTAGTGGGTAAACCACTAAATCAACCACAGGTATCCTTTTCAAAGCATAAAATAAGCGTTGTGAAAATTATTTTTTGAGCAAAACAAGGGTCACCTGAGGATCATTCATTTAAAGCAGATCAAAAGCTCATCACTAGGGTTTACCTCTTCATAGTAACAGTGGAGGAAACTGAGGACCAGAGACATGAATGAACTTATCCAAGATCACTTAGCTAGAGGTCCACAGGACTGAGGCTGAAAGTCATGTCTTCTGACTCTGGAACTCTCCTCTTCCCTATATCCCCTCCTAGCCAAACCTTTCATTTTCCTGTCATTGAGAAGGAGTTTCTTGGACTGTGTCAGATTGGAAGATAACCTTGCATGCTACCTAAAAGTATAAACCCAGTCCTATGGACCATGACATCACTGTCATGTTTTAATGGGATTGAGAAGGAAAATAAATAGCTATGCATGGAGATCTGCTTGGGATCCCTCATTGATTCTAATAATGAGAGGATGCTGTCTTAGGTGGAGGTTCTACCTAGGTTCTTACTATTGAGTACTAGCGATATGACATTTTATTCATTTGGCCATTCCCCAAGCACTTACTGAGAACCTGTTGTTTTTAAGGTACTAGGAAAACAAAATGAAATATAATAAAAACAGCTCTTGCCTTTATATCATATTCAATAAAAAGCATGGATCCAACTAAATGCATTCAGCAATTTTAGAAGATTCCAGATCAGTCCTCATAAAGGAACTGGTGTTGGACTTCAGGAAAAATGGGGAATTCTAAAAAGAAATGTGGGGAGAGAAGAGAATCCCAAGCACAGAATACAGCTTGTGTAACAATAGAAAAATGGAAGCTTATATGGCCCATTTGTAGAACAGCGAGACCATGTTGGCTAAAATGCAGAGGACTGGAAGAGGAGCAATAGAGTTATACTGCAAACTTTAAGTTCACACAGAGACAGGATTTGAATCCTGTTCTTCTAATGAAAGTCGATCTTCTCTTCACTGTGCCACGCTAACTGGACTTAATGTGGAGGAATTCCCAACTTGAAAATGTAGGTTGGATAGTGAAGGATATTAAATTGACAAAGAGGAATTTACATTTTTATTTCAGTAGTGAATGGGAGCTATAGAAGATTCATGAGTAGGAGATTGATACTACCTGTGATTTAGGAATGTTCATTACAATGCAGAGAGTGGATACCCGAAGAGAATGGAGGTACATGGGTTAATTAAGAAGATATCAGTTGGTAATTTTATGGGTAGGCCAACCATTTCTGTGGAACACAACCCCTCTGCTGAATGGCCTTTAAGAGTTACTTTAGTCCAAGAATTCATTGGTTCTGCTGGAAACTCTCCCTTTGGAACGTGACTAGGACATTCCCCTCATGCCCTCTTCATTAAAGTGTTATTCTCCTAATATCCCTGTTGTGTGAATACTGATAACTCCATGTGTGGATGATGTGACCATTTTCTAGGAGTTGGTGCCAGTGTCAGAATTCAAGACTGCACATTGTAAGACTAATCTAGGAGCTGCCTATCCCAAGGTGCCTGAACCCAAAGTCAAGAACAGGGACAGAATCCAGCTGTGTCCCCTTGGGCAACTCACTTAAATATTTCTCTGTCTCATTTTCCTCATTTGTAAAATCACGTTGAACAACAGTTTTTAACTTGGGTTCATGAGTCTTTATATCAATGCAGATTTAACTATATGACATTTCAATATCACTGATTTCTTATATAGCTATCATTGTATATATTTAAATGATGCATGCATTAAAACATTGAATTTATGCATATTAGTTATTCTAGAAAGGCTCTATATGCTTGATTCATCTGCCAAAAGGTCTGTACTACAAGGATTAAGACTCCTTCCCTGAAATATCATCTTTCAGTTTTAGATCAGTGATCATTTTATTTCTTTGGACTCGGTTTCCTTATCTGCAAAATCAGGACATTGAACTAGAAGATCTCTAAGGGCCCTTCTGCCTCTAAATCTGTGATCCTGGTTATGGAATCTCTTTCTTTATCCTTTTCTTTCTTTCCCCCCTCAAGCACTCTGTGTTCTGCTTTCTCTATGAGTCTGATACATGGAAAAAGAACTGAAAAAAGTAGTTGAAAATTGAAAAAAAAATGAGATTGATGAAATAAGGTTTTCCAGGCAAGGATTTTATATTTTATGAGTGGGGGAGGAGAGTGGGAAAAGCTGTTTCTCTCTTCTGGCCATTCAGAGATTCCTGTTGTTACTAGTACAATTAGATAGATATTGATTAAGGTTGATGGGTGGGTAGATTAGGTTTATACTTTTAGGGAGCATGCAAGGTTATCTGATCTCTTTGCTGGAATTCTTCCTACTCAGATCCACAAATGAACCCCAGAATGGTAAAATATGGAACAAAAAGGATAGTTAACAGCAAGATGTTAATAGTCATAAGCTAAAGGGGATGAGAAGTTCAATAGAGTTAAAGAGATAGCAGGAAAGGGAGGTCTTTTGGCCAGAACCAGCTATGGACATCTAGGTTTCTTCAGATTTTGCCTAAGAAGGGATTTTTAATATAACAGCCTTAGAAATGCCTGAAAGGAAAAAAAAAAGGGGGGGAACCAAGAGAAAAAAAATGTTTCAATCATGAACAAAGCAGAACCTGAAGAGGAAAACAAGCAAACAAAATAAAAGAAAACTTGTAAGTGATCAGTGAAAATGAGATGCAATTGAATTCTGTACAACCCCAGCCTAGATAAATGATTTCATAAAGCAAAGGACTGTCACATAGATCCTGTAAAATGGGAGGAAGTAACACTGATGACGAATGAGGCAAAATGTTTGTTGGGGGGTTACTAGTTAGGATTTTTGTATAGTCACCCCCTATAATCTCTCTAGATGTACAAGGGCACCTACACCGAACAGAGGATGGGTAAGATGGATCAAGCAATGGTAGACAAGAACTCAAAGACAAGTTGGCAATCAACAGTAAATGTTGGCATTCCCTTTGGGAAGAAAGAAATACCAATAATTTCAAAAGGCAGTGAGCCCCCATCCTGAGTAATACCTCCAGTGGAACTAGCTGAAATTCATTGTTCATCCTGATATGTCACAATTATATGTCTGGTGAGCTGTTTCTACTCTAATCCAGTTTCCTCATTACTAATGTGGGGAGGTTGGACAAGATGAACTGCCTCTAACGTGTCTTCTAGTTTAAGATCTATGAGCCTACCTGGCCTTGCTGGGTTGCTGGGCTGAAGAGCACGAAGAAGACTATTTTAAATCAGTGGAGGATGGATAATATCTCTCATCAAATACTTGAATGACCAATCATATTTTTCCTTCTTGGACCCAGAGAGCAGATCTTCAAGCACTGGATAGAAGCAGCAGAAGACAGTATTAAGATTTGAATTCAGGGAAATTTTCCTAACAATTGGAAAGACCACAAAGTACAATAATCTGCCCATTGAGGTGACTGTACCCTGTTGTTGGTGATTTTAGGGGAGAAATTGCATGGAGATATTTGTTTACTGAGGATACTAGAAGGGAATCTTGTCCACATATGAACTGGATTAGATGCCACTGTTTTTTTCCACTTCTAGTCCTGTGTTTCTTGTCAAAGCATTGCCAAAAAGGAAGAAAGAAGAAAAGGAAGAGGAGGGGGAAGAGGAGGAGAAGGAGGAGGAGGAGGGTAAAGAGGAGGAGAAAAAGAAGATAAGGAGGAGGAGAAAAGGAGGAAGAAGAACAGAAGAATTAGAAGAACGAAAAGAAGAATTAAAGGAACTAGAATTAGAAAAAGGAACAGGAGGAGGAGGAAAATAAGGTTAATATAAATGATATTTAAATTGGGTTGGTAAGGTTTGATCTAACTTCTTCACCAATTAGTCAATATCTCAAAAACTGTGGTCAGTCCCGATGTTTCATTGACACAGTTGACAAGATAGTGAGGGTATTTGAAACCAAGCCATAGTCAGAGCAACTGAAAGAAGTGGAACATTTGGCCTAGTTAAAGCTCAGTGCCACATAATAATCATCAAATATTGGAAGGTTTCTCTTCCAATGCAGATTCATTGGGGATCCTTATATTTTTGAAATTGATGATGCCCAAACCAAAAATGTCCAGAAGCTCAAAGCTATTATTCCACATCACTAAGATAAATAATTTTCTAAATACAACTATTTTAACTGACTTTTTGTTGTGAGAAGGGCAGAAAGTTGTTTTTGTTGTTGTTGTTTAAATTCTCAGAGTGATAAGGGATCAATGCTGATAGACTCACATTGAAACATGGATAATTAAGCAGATATTAGTGCTCAAAAAACTTAGGGAATTCCTGATGCCATGCCTAGATTTTGAGTCCTTACTCAATTTTGAATTGCTTTTAGTCTGTTTCTCATTTGTGCAGTTGAAGGAAAATGAACAAGCATATTCAATATCTCTCCTTCTTGATATGAACATTGACATCCCAAGTTGTAGAACGACATAGAATGAAACTGAGTTTGGAGACAACAAAATTGATGAAGATGAGCAACTTTACCCCCCATATAAGCATTGAGAGCCTGCTGAATTCTCCATTGAGCAGACAAGCTATATGATAACAAATTCTTGTTTACAAACTACTTTCTCCCCATTCAATCCATTTATTTGGAAATTGACAGAATGGTTAATTCTCTTTGCCCTAAAAACATCACACTGGGACAGCATCTGGAGTATTGCCTTCAATATTCCATACTTGAAGAAATCAATTTAAAGAATATTTGTTAAAACAAATAATTATTTGATAATAAAACTTGTTAATATTTGTTAAGCTGGTATTATTTGGCAACTTCTGTAGTAGACATCTACAGGCAAAACTAAAAGTATTTGCCCTCATGGATCTTACATTTTAACTGAAGAAAATGAAATAAATACAGGCAAATTTCAGCTGAGAAGCCAGGGACATTTGGATGGATTCTGGAAAGTTTCTATGCTAAGGTGGAACAGAGCTTTGCATGCAAAGGAGGCTAGGTAGGCTGAGAGGCAGCAGTAAGGAAAGAGGTAAGGGATTTCCTCAAGCATAGAGAGCTCCGAGAGCTCCATGACAGTACAGCATGCATGGGGAAGTGAGTATAGGGAAGTATGTTGGCTTGTACCTTATGTGAAGTCAAGAAATATGACCCAAGTCTCAAAATGTAAGTGGGAACCAAACAGAGAAGCAATTGAAATGCCAAGCTTGGGAGTTGGAATTTTATCTTACAAAGAGTAGAAAACCATCGAAAATAATCAAACAGGATGGTAAAATGATGAGATCCATGTTAGGAATTTCAATTGAGCAGTGACAGGGAGGATCCTTTAGGGAAAGGTGAGAGTTGAGCCAAGAAACCAATTAGGAGGCTATTGTATTAATCTCAGTGAGAAATGATGAGAATTTGAGCAAAAAGAGTAATTTTGCATAGAAAGAAGGGATCAGATAGAAGTGAAAGATTTTGTGAAGGCAGAATCATCAATAATTACTGCTTGACAAGAAATTTAAAAAAGGAGAACCTTAACAAGCTGGAAAGCATGGATATGAAGAGGGGCAAGATGATAAAGAGTGGCTTGAAAATGTGTTATTGGTTAGAGGAACATAGTTAACCTAAAGGGCAGAATTTGGTCATGATTTTTGTTTGTCTCACAAGTAGTTAGGTTTGTATCTGGTACATCACAGACACAATAAATGATTGCTAGATGAATCAGTGAATAAATGAATCACTTTGATGCGATTCAGGTAGCATGTCTCTCCATTTTAAAAGATCCTTGAACAACAGCTGCTAATCACAAACCCATATTCAAATTCAACCTTTGAGAAGACCTTGTTCTTTCTAATTCCATGGTATTAGATGGCATGTTCAGTATGGGAAGTCAGTCATCTTATTGTCATTTTAGAATAACTCACTTCCCCTGAAGCATGATTCAATCCCCACCTCCTACATGAGACCTTTCTGTAGCTTTTCAGGTCTGAGTAATTTCTCCTGTTTGAGATTGCATATAGTTTGTTTTATTTGTCTCTCTATGTTTGTTATAACTCCTTCCCCACCTCAGGAGAAGGTAACTTTTAAATTTAGGGACTATATACATATCTTTTCCAGATCTACATCCTAGAGCATAGTAGATGCCTCCTTTTTCCCTCAATTGAATTGCACCACATCTTAGGAAGACATTAGGAAGACTGAAAGAATAGTTTATTCAGGGAAGAATGCCTTTTTTCAAAAGAACACTAAATGCATCCTGAGTGAAGATCAGATAATTGTGACTTACCTCAACCTGGGAATCCACATATTCACTCCCAAGGGACAGATTGAGGTCCTTAATAAATAATTTAAATAGATACCTGCTTCAGATTGAGACGTGCAAAGAATAAAATAGTATAAGAAAAAGGGATTGTAGAAAAAGATTGAAATAATTAATGAGATAATTACCAGTGATTGTGGTGAGAATGGGTAAGCAAGTATAAACACTGAGACAAACGGGGTTTTGTCAGATATCAAGGTTTTTTTTTTTTAACTGACTCTGATACAGTAGTCTGCCCAGAGGGCTTAAATTTAATCAGTGCTTAATATTTATTTGTTAATACATCAAAGGGCCAGGACATCTCAAGTCATGTTTCTGTATGGACATCTTGAGATTTAGTTGCCACTAAACAGCTGAAACCATGCATGATGATGTGGCAAAAATACCAAGTGCCCGAATCAGCATTCTCAGCTCCTTTGATAAAGTAGATTCTGCTGAGCAGGCATGTGTATTATGAACATTAGGAAACAGTGTTGTCTGTAGGGGTCCAGGATTGGAGTAAATGGAGCTTCATGTTAGCAGACAAGTGGTCTTCTGAGACAGCATCCTAGGGGTTGATGGAAGGCTGATGATTACTCTTATTTCTCCAGTGTTCCAAAGTGTTGTCTTCACCCTACCCCCAAGAAGTAGTTTGGATCAATATAATATTCAGTATAGTTTGATGTTTTTTTTTTTTTGGGGGGGGGGGCTCTGATCTGTTATGATTGTAGGAATCTTCTGTTGTGTGAATGTCTTTCATTGATCCAAATTAACAGCTCCTCTCCAATGTCTGATCTTAGAGAGCTGCCCAAGAGATCCAGTGAACTGCTATGGCAAAAGCAGGGACTGATTCCAGGGCCCTGGATCTTAATTAAGGTCAGCCAACAGTGCCAATTTCCTACTTTGAGTATACAGCAAATAATGAAAGTGACTCGAAGAAAGTTAATCAAAATAAGAATAGAATTTTAAATAGCTTTAAGATTTAAAAAGCCACATGCACATATAATGTATATCTATATATTCATACTCTGTATAGCTATACACCATATATATTCATATTCAACATATATATATATATAATATACACATCTATGGGATATATATATGCATATATATATATGTGTGTGTGTGTGCGTGTATTTACACACACACACACACACACACACACACACACACACACACACACACACATGCATACATACAGTGTCCCAAAAGTCTTTGTGGAAAGTTGATATAATATCAATGAAAACTGCACTAAGATTTTTAGGACATGATCTATTGTTTTCAATCCTTGCAATAACCCTGTGAAATAGGTTCTACTAACCCCTTTTAGAGCTAGGGAGATTACAATTTAGAGAGGTTAAGTGACTTGCCGAATGAAACAGCAAATGAATTCCAAAGTGAAAGTAAGGTATGAGATTTGAAGTGCAATGTCCTGACTTCAGGTCCAACATCCAATCAAGTATGTAATTAATGCAGACTTCCATATGTGTGCTGGTGTGGAAGGATTCTTAGACCGGGAATCTGAAGACCTCACATTATAGCATCTTTCTGCTACTTAAGATCAGTGTGACTTTGGAGGTAGTGCAATAAATTAGACATGTCAAATGAGATGACTGTCAATGTCCTTTCCGATTTTTAATATTCTAGGAGCCTATGACTCTGCCAGCTTCTTAAGTTCTGGGAAAAGTATGTTGGTATAATGATAGCAGCAGTGACGTCGTGTTTTTCAAATTTGTAATTATAATAAAATAGTAAGGAAAATTGAATCCAAGCATGAAATAATGATTCATCCTGAGATGGTGAATCCTTGCTGACAACAAGGAAATGGGTTTGGTTTCCATTGTTCTGAGGACATATAAGTGGCTCAATTCTGCCAATCCGTTTAGGGCTGAGTGTAGGACACAGCAGGTCCTGTAATCAGAACTTTGAAGAAGAAACCTGTAATAGTATATAGAAAGCTGATCATGAAGACCTGAGTTTTAGCCATGGCTCTGAAAACTTTGCCACAGGCAAATTATTTAGACTTCTGGAATTTCCTTTATCTATACTTAGTTATGATGATAACTATAGTTATAGTCCTGTATCACAGGATTGAGACAAGAGTGAAGTAATATACTATCTGAAATTACTCTTAAAATATAAATTTCTTTTTTTTTTTCCCCTGAGGCTGGGGTTAAGTGACTTGCCCAGGGTCACACAGCTAGGAAGTGGTAAATGTCTGAAATCAGATTTGAACTCGGGTCCTCTTAAATTCAAGGCTGATGTTCTATCCACTGCGCCACCTAGATGCCCCTAAAATATAAATATCTCCACAAAAATGCATTATTCTTTTTAATTTGGGAGTAAAGGTTGGACTGTGAGAAGAGTAAGGATTCTGGTCCAGAGAGCTTTTTGGCAAATATCACTTGTTAAGAAATAGCAAGACCTGGGTGCTTTGTGTTATTAATGAGTAAACTTGTCAGATTTAAATTTCAAGTATGTCTGACATGTTTGAAAACCCCTCCTTGTTCTGGGAATTATACTTTCAGAAAGAATCAAGTCCAGTCTATTTCCATAAGTTTATCAGACTCTAGACTGCCCATTAATTCTTTCATGAATCAGTGATTAAGGGTACATTCAATGAGTAGCCATCTCCTAATTATCTGAAGTAATGGGCTTAGGGAAATGAAATAAATGAAAGCCACAAATGATCTTCCAAGACCTCCATATCCTCTAATAATCATTTGAATTTCATCTTCCCCTCTCATTTGCCTTCAGATTTTTATATGATAGAGATGAAGAATATTTAAGAGATCTATGGCTAAAGAGCAAGCTGCTTTGGAGCTCCTTTGCTTTTCCTTGAAAATTAGCATGAGGAAGTGGGTGATTTGTTGGGAATATAGAGAGGATGCTCTTGTCAAGAAGTATCTTTGACTAGATAGCATCTGCTCTAATCCCAACCCTAAATTCTGCAGGAGATTGTGGTTCCAGCATGAAATGAATTAGAGGATGTCTGAAGTCTCTCTGTGTTTCTGTGACTATCTTTAGATGATGCAATAATAAGAGTTTACATTTATATAATACTGTGGTTTCCAAAGTACACATTTCATCCTCATAGCTATGATGTATGTAGATGCAATTCTCATTTTACAGACAGAATTAAACAGAGAAGTGACTTGCCCACAGTCATATAGCTAGTGATAGCCTAAAACATGATTGGAACTCAAGTCTTCTAGAGTTTACAGCTCTATCCATTGCACAATATCTGTTCTACTGATAGGCTAATTAGCCCTGCCAAATTTGCTTTTTGAGTATTATTTTTTACCCATTAAACATGTATTATTTAATAGGCACATGAAGAATACCTTATATGGAATTTTTTTTCATCTTTTCTTTTAGATTCACTTCTTGGCAGTGGCTAATTGAACACAATAAGTAATAGAACTGTAATAAAAATGCTAATTGTCATTTTCTATATTTATTCCTATAAGATTCTTGAAACAAGAAGGAAATAACCACCAGCAATTTACCTTGAAAATGATGTTTCTGTATTTAAAGCATCCACTGCTTGGATAACTAGATATACTTATTTGAAGGGGGAAAAAAAAAACATGAGTTCTCACATGACAAGAAAAAAAGTATGAGTCATCTAATTCCTTTTAAATCCTCTAACTAAGAAGGGTGGGAGAAATAGAAGAGAAGAACCATGAGTGGGCCCTGAAGGATTTCTGACCTGTAAGTAGAACTCTCAGGGGGAATGGCAAGTTTGGGAATTTATTCAGTGACTTGTACAGCTGAGATGAATCCCAGCATTCAAGAAAGTACTTTTTGGAGTGTTTACAATAAAATCCTCCTTTCTGTTTCTTTGATGACAGCAGAAAGAAGCCAGGAAACTGTTTTTCTATATTCTTCCTAGGAAGAATATTTAAGAGAGGCTGATGGGTCCACATGAATCAATTATAGTTGGCTTGAAGAAAATCTTTCAGAAACATAATAGCTTGGACTCCTGAGTGTATTTTCACATGTAATAATTTAATTGCCATCACTGACTCCATCTCACCTGAGTGCTGGTATAATCCAATTCAATGGAATAAGCACTTAGTAAGTGCTCACTTTGCCCCATATGGTAGAGGAGAAAGAGAGTGAATAGAGCAATGGCATTATGAAGAATTGTGTGCAAGCCTCATTTCAGACACATGCCTACTGTATTCCTGACACGTCACTTAAATTAGACACTTAAATTCTCAGGACACTTGGTTGACTTTATTAGACTTTAAGTAAGAAAGAAGCTGCCAACCTATAACAGTATTTTGCTCATCCAATATTTTCCTACACTAATGAAACGATATGTCTACTTCTTGTACCTATCCCTTACTAGGCTTTGGTATATGATGGCAAAAATACAATAGTCTCTATTATAAATGAGCTAACATTCAAGTGAGGGAATAAATCATAGTTTAGGAGAAATAGAGCTGAACACTGTGCTTAATAAAGGAACAGGGCCCTTTCCTTCTGCCTAAATGCAAGGCAGTTTTCAGAGATCAAAAGTGGTCATAGCACTCTCCCTTCACTCAATAGCTAATATTTGTAGCTTCTTCATTTGAAGGTCTTCAATCTGATCACAGACTTATTTTTCTCTCCAAGGAGATCTAACGAATGTCAAGCTGCCATCCTAGAACAAGGTTTTTGCTTACAAGTAACAAAAAATCACATTGACTCATCAACCTGTGCTTTAGTTACAGATAAGTAAATAGAAGCTTACTTTAAAGTAAATGCCTGGTAATTTCAAAGGGGAGAACAATCAACAGTTGATAACATCATGAAAGGTATTATATAGGCAATGACAATTGAATTCGACATTGAAGGAAGCTAAGGATCCTATGAAGCAGAAGTGAGAAGGGAGTGAATTCCAGGTATAGGATACAATCTTGTCAAGACACAGAAACAAAAAGTAAAATATTATGTATTAGGACACCATCTGAACAAAAATGGAAGAAGAGTGCTATTAATCTCTTTTTAACCCTTTGTTTTCATTTCATTTTTAAGTCCTGAAGAGCTGCTATATGAATTAAAGAATGGATAAATGAGCTTATTAGGAAACTCCTAATGAAAAAGAACTGCTTTGGCATTCATGAGCAAGAACCTTTTCCTCCTCCTCCTTCTGTGCTCCCTGCAAAAATTATCTTGTCAAATATGTTCTCCTGGCACCTGGCCCAGTTGCACACCCCCATCCCCACCCCCACCTCCTTGCCTTTATTCCCTATGGTGCCCTGATCTCTAATGTTAACACTGAACAACAGATGATTCCCTCCTCAAAATAATTTTGGAGATTAAGGTGAGAGATGTAGCCCCCTTGAAAAAAGATCCTGGGTGATTGAGATGTGCCTTCATTCTGGGAAAAAAGAATCCCACCCCCAACACCCCTCCCCTCACACAAACAGACTTTATTCCCTTGCCTTGATGCTGCAGCTTGTCTTGTGCTCCTGCCCAGCAGATTCAGAGGATGACACAGATGTCCGGACTTAATGTTGCTTAGTAACTCTTCCTGCCTGTCATTCAGGCCAATGGTGAGCACATGGGTGACCACATAGACAGCATGCAATTTCCTGAGCTCCTCCAAAATTAATGAAATAAAGGAAGAACATACAGGTTGATGAGATATTTTGCCATCTTATTGTTTTTAAGCAGAAGTTGGATGACTATGATGGTGACTTGAGGATCACAGGAACAACATTCTGTGATTGCTGTGTCTCCTAAGCCAGATCTATTTTCCCTAGGTAAACAGGGGCTTGCAGACAGTCTTGACCTTAAAGTAAAAAATCATAGTGACAATTCAAGAGTGGAGGTGCTGTCCAAGGTGCTGATCTCTAAATGCTGCCTGAATTTGATAAACTGAAGTAAAGGGAGGTCCTTGAATCTCTCTGGATCTCATACTCTATGCTTGATAAGGATTTTTCAGTTGGATATAAAATTGCCTTTGAGCTATTTAGACTCTTTTCTCCTTCCAACCATTTCAATCTCTTTCTGTAGAAAATGTCCTGTCTCTATAACTTTGAATTGTAGGAAGATAATAAATTAAAGTCTTCAAACTCCCCCATATTTTTTTTTCATTCTTATTGTTTAATACAGAGCCTGCCACATAGTAAGTTGTAATGTCCTGTTGTCTCTCAATTATAATCCTTCTCTGGGAGGAGGTTTCTTTTCTGTAAATCCTTTTCTCTGGGAACAGGTTTCTTGGGAGGCTTCTGGAGTCTCCAGCCAGAGCGAAGGGAGACATGAGAATGAAATCTTGACTCTGAATCTCCTCCAGCTTCCCTGAAGTTCTCCTTGGAAGTCTTGTCTTTAACCCAATCCAGACTCCTCTCCAGGTTCAATGTTGCCTCCTTTTATCCTCCCAGAGAATGGGCTTGTGGGTACTCCCAGGGGCTTGTGGGAATTCTTACAGCCAATGGACTAGCTCCTTTTAAAGGTTTGTAAACTCCTTTTCAGAACTCCTTTTAAAGGTGTGAACTAAAGGTTTGAACCCTGAACTAGAGAATTGTTAAGTACTGACTTAGCACCTAGTAAGAAACTAACAGTAAGTGTTTAATAAATGCTTAATATTGGTTTACTGATTACTATCTTCATAGTGAAAATAGCAAGGGTCATGGAACCTTTTACATCAAATGAGTAAAAAGTTGAAAAAAGACAGTTTGACAAATCTTTGTGTTTCATATGTATTCAGGTATACAATCATCACTCCTATGCATGGTTTTTGTATGTACTAAGGACATTTTTGCAGTTTCTTTTTTAGTTGCATGCATCAGGATCATTCTCATACTGCTTCTAGGATCATCATTTTCTTGTTTTATAAGTGGAAATAAAATATTTTAGCACTTTCCCAGGGACATTATAAAAATCAAATAAATTTATGTGAGGTTATTTATCAATTTAGAGAACTATGTGAATATGATGCTAGATATTAGCAATACTATTATTATTTTATTATCATCTGATTTTTATCAACCTTTCAGTGGTCTTCAGAAGTTGTCTTATACAGGTCACCATCTTATCATTTTTATGTTAGATAATATTCAGATTAATGAAAAAGTTAATAAACTAATTAATTTTGTTATTGAATGAAAAAAAACATTATAATACAAACATAATCACTGTTTAGTGAAATTATCCTTGACACAACTCCATTAACAGGAAGGTTAATAGAAACCATATATAACTCTCTTTTTCCCCTATGATTTTGATCTCTGATGCTACAACTTTTTGATATAAAATAAATACAAAAATTTTGAAATGTTGTTCCTAAGTTTTTGTTTTTGTTTTTGTTTTTTTTCTTTTTCTGAGGCTGGGGTTGAGTGACTAGCCCAGGGTCACACAGCTAGGAAGTATTAAGTGTCTGAGACTACATTTGAACTCAGGTCCTCCTGAATAAGGCTGGTGCTCTATCTACTGCGCCACCTAGCTGCCCCTGTTCCTAAGTTTTCATAAACCAGTATTCTAGTTCCAGCAGAATAGTAAGGTTTAATTATAACATTTCCTGATTCTATGATACATTTGTACTTTGAGAGGGATGGAAACACTTTGTAATTCTAATGGATGCGTACAAAGCCTATTTTTTTTATTTGACAGAACAGGATTTAAAGATTTGAGCCTTAAAAAATAAATTGAATTATTAAATGCTAATAGAGACCTTAGGAATCAATTAGTCCAATCCCTTCATTTTTCCAGATAAGGAATAATTTACTCAGTTATATATAGCTGTTACTTGGCAAGAGCTGGATTGGAACACAGGAATCCCAGCTTCTTTTCCAGTGTACTTTCATTGTCTTCTATTCCTAATATCAGAACATTGAGCTATTTTTGGTTTCTTGATATAAAAGAATTTGTGCCAATAGAAGCGGCAACTCTATGTTATATATTACTTGGAGAGTGGTAAGGCTATTAGGCAAAAAAATAAAAATGAGAGTCCCAAAAAAGAGTTTAAGCTTGCTCAGTGACATGTACAGAACATGAAATGCTTCATGTGCAGACATGGATTTGAATCCTAACTCTTTCTTAGGACACTCATAGCTCAGAGCAATATGTTTCCCTTCCTTGGCTCTTATTTTTCCCCATCTGTATGATGCCTCAATGATCTTTATGGGCCTTTTTTTAGCTTAAAGGCCAACAATCATCAATAATTACCTCATTCAGTGACCATGGCCATGTCAGACAAAGTCTCCAGATGTCACCCAAGACATTCATTATTTTCCAGTGCCTCAAGCTTTGTTCAAATATTATGGCCTATAAATGGTCTACATCCTATTCTTTTGTCATCATCTCTATTCTGTGTATGCAAACAATGCCAAAAGAGGAAAAATAAATTTCCATTTTAATATAATCAGTGACATTTTAGAAAGTAGTTCCTTCATGGAGATTCAGCTCCAACAATGTCCTAGCTGCCATTTCCCAAGTGGTGATCTGGCAAGTATCTGTAGCTTTCAAAATCCTTGAAGGAGGTTGTTTAGGGTAGCAGCATCATGGAGATTCTCACGTCTCTTTATCTACATCATCTCTTTTGAGAAATAGTTTAGCAATGACCTAAAAAAATATTTACTCGATGTTTTTCCTGGATTCCAGAACTGTGTCAGGGCTCATTATGAGTTCATTTTTAAAATAGAATTCAGAAGTACTACCTCATAAGGGAAAAATCCTGGAAAATGAAAGAGTTATAAAAGCAGATTATTAACAAGTCACATTGGAATTCAAAAATAGGTGATTTCTATTAATATATTTCTTGGTCCTTTGGAAAATACAGAAATAACCAGGTGAATTTCTGGCTATAACTTACCTGTACCAAATATTGCTGAAAGAGCCATGAATAAATAACTTTGGGAACATTTAAATTTATTTGTTATATAACAGAGGGTCAGGTCAGAGAGTCTGGACATTAAGTAGGTTTCCTTTCCTATTTTTTTTTAATTCTCCATCTCTTGATATTATTAAGCCAAAATCTTATTTGTATTAGAAGAATCTAAAGACTCTGTCATCATTATTTGGGGATGTCATTTTAGGATTAGTGTTTGAGAATATTTAAACCTAATGGCTCTGGAGAGGGAATAATTGATGGAGTACAGATGATAAGAGGTGATTGCTGATTCAATAGAGAAGAAGAGTAGTCAGTGCTTTAGCCAGGATTAATTTTGAGCAAAAGACTAGAAACACCTTTACTTTTGTGATCAGAGGGAACGAGAAGGGATGAGAAGCAGCTTGAAAGGGCTCATAGTGAGCTGCCTCTGTCATTTGAGGAAGCTAAACTATCAGAAAGCAAAAAAGAGTAGGAACAGTCACCGTCAGAAATGAGATGACCAGCAAGGACAGAGTAGACTTGATTGTCACAAGCAGCATAAAGAATCCAGTTGACATTATGAAATACAAATACACATATAAATGAAGCACAGATAAAACCCTTAGAATAATAATTGATTCAGATAAAAATATCAAGTAGCTTCATCATTATCAGATTAGTGTTTCTATACCGTATTCTGAAGAATATTCTAAAAACTGCTGGGTTGTTTGCTGAAATCTAGCTACTATATCTAATAGTATTAAGAGATTATCAAAATTTAAAAGTCTGGAAGCCCAGTAAAAAATGGTCTAAGTTTGGATTGACATAACATTATTCTTAGCAAACACAGACCACAATTCTCTTCTCTGAAAGATTATTTTCAAACAGGCGATCCCAAAAGTCATTTTAAACTTCTCTGCACTAATTTTTTTGGGACACCTCATTTTGTCCAAGGTCAACATCAAGGTTGATGGCTTGTAATTCTCTCTGGGTTTGTAATTTTCAAACCTATTTCCTGTTCTCCAACTCATCTGTTTAACAAATATATCTACATATAGTCAAATAGTTACTTCTTTTTAAGGCTAATGTCATAATCTGGGATATTAGTACTATCTTCTGACTCTGGCCAGTGTATTATTTTACTGTCTTTATTATGTGCCATCATTGGGAGTGTGTGTGTGTATGTGTGAGAGAGAGAGAGACAGAGAGAGAGAGAGACAGAGAGAGAGAGAGAGAGAGAAAGAGAGAGAGAGAGAGAGAGAGAGAGAGAGAGAGAGAGAGAGAGAGAGAGAGAGAGAGAGAGAGAGAGAATCTCTTCTACAAGGTAACACATTGTACTCTGTGAAGGAATGATATGCACATATGTGTAAGTCCACACAAAAAATATTATATTATAGTGTGAACATTGAATTTCTTCCTTACAAATACTGCTTCTTCCTTATACACATGCTCTGGAAACCTTCCTGCTAAGAATGCAGGCCCACACATACCCAAAAGAAAATAAATCAAATAAATATTCATGTCTCTTTATTTTTTTTTTATTTCCTCAAGTTAGCATTCTTTCTTCTCTGTCTTTTCAAAATAAAACTTCCAGAAAGATCATCTTCCTTACCACCCACTACTCCATAACTTATTACATTCAGGCTTTTGACTCTGCTTAAAAAACTCCCATCAAATCCTACCTATAACTAGTGAAAGACCCAGCCTATTTTTTACTCAATCTTGCACCCTTCGGCACTCAACTACAATCCTTTCCTATTTCCTTTTGTATCGTGGCACATCCTTGCTTCTGAATCTTTTTCAATGTTCCTTGCCTTTCACCCCTGTTCTCTCTCCTCTCTCTTTAATGATGGCATTTAGCAAGGTGCTGCGCTCTGGTACTCATCTCATCTGTACTCTCTCTTCTTTGACCCAAATGCTCCAAGTCTCACGCCCGTGAAGATGATTCACACAATTAAATCTTCAATCCTAACTGTTCACAAGCTCCAGGATAGCCTTGAAGCTACATGATTTGTCAATGTTTTTTTTTTTAAATATATAAAGACCCTATTCTGTGCCAATGAATCATTCCACTTGAATGTTCACGTAGCAACTAAAATCCAACATGTTCAATAGGAAAATCATCTTCTCAAGCAATTCTTTTTCCAGGTAGAAACTCATTAATCCTTCTCCACCATAGAATTCTGAGTATTCACGGAATCCTGATGATTTTGCCACTTTTATCTTTGTCCATGTAACAACCTTCTTTCCATTCCTATTGTCACTCTTGAAGTCCATACCCACATTTCCTTTTGCCTACAATGACCATAACCCTGTAAGCAGACCAAGAGGGGCCCTGTTTTAGGGGAAGACTGGCTGTAGATGTTAAGCTTGAAGAAACAGGCCTGGAAGCAGTTGCAAACAAACTGATCATTTATTTTATTTTCCATCACGATAGTTCCAGCAAATCAATCCTTTTAATAGGGTTGCTGTGAAATTCAAATGAAATAGAAAACATACGAAAAGCTTTATTGAAATCTAAATTACTATAGCAATGTAAGTAGTTACTATTTTTATCATTATCATCATCTTCACCAGCTGAGCCACTGTTGGGTAGTGAGCTATCCCACATATTCTCTATTCTTTGTGAAAGTTTCAAAGGTGTTTCTTGCTTATATTGAAAACACATTTTAACCACATGGTGATGAGTTTATTCTTCAATCTGAAATTTTAAAGCAAATTAAATCCCATTCCATAAGGGGGAAGGAAAGTGGAATCAACTACAAATCAATAGGAAATGCTAGATTAAAAACCTCTGAGGATTTGCAGAGAATCAATATCATAGGACTTTATGGATTTTTAAATTTTGAATCTGGATGCAATATCCCACAATTTAGAAGCCCATAATCTATCAGACTTTCTTTGGAGCAGAACTGATTACAATATCTGTAGCGCCTGAAAAGCCAATAGCTCTTTTCCAAAGGGAAGGTTCATTAGTAGTAGATTAGACAGCCTGCTAGAGATTCCTTCTTTTTTGTCCCAGGATAATAATGGCTCAGAAAGAAAGTAAAAGGAAATACTGGTGTTGGATTTGAGGGCTCAACATTGGCCATTGTGCTGAAAGTGGCAGAGATAGTGTTTCTAAGATTGCCTAGAAGAATGTTATACATGACTGCAAACTGATGGGGATGGGGACGAGGACATGAGTTAAAAAATGTGCCACAGTAGATACATCTCTAGACATAGAATTAAGGAAATCTTGTCTCAAATGCTTTCTGTATGACCCTGAGCATGTCTCAGTCTTAGTTCCCTGATATGTAAAATGAGGAGAATGATTGCATCTATCTCCCAGAGCTATTGTAAGAATCAGACAAACCATAGAGAAGTCATTTATCAAGTCTTCATTCACCCACTGATGCTGGGTATTGTATTGTTATATTAAGGGGACATAGATATAAGTAAAAAATGGTATTTTTCTTCAAAGAGGGAAGACTGCAAGATAAAGCTGAAACATGAGTGAAGAGATCCCTTGTGGAGGTTGGAATTGAGAAGTCTTCTGGAAAGTCAGGGACTGAATGGTGGTAAAAATGAACTTAACTAGGTAGATACTTTGGACAATGGAGGGAGTGGAGGTGAATTGTCTAATCAAAAGAGGATGCCATTTGGTAAAAATAAAAAGATGGGTATTCTGGCTTTCCCATTAAATGGCAGCATGGCTCAAGTCAAGTCCTCAATGTTGTAAGAGTTTATTCACAGAGAAGCTGATTCTGAAAATCTGTGCCATGGGTCACTGAAGCCCTGAATTACTAAAGGAATTCAGTTCTTATCCCTTTCCAAGGAAATACTCAGCTCCCCTTTTGTATATGGAAGAGTCAAGATTGTGGCTTTTGTCAGCTCAGCATAAGGATCTCTCTACTCCCATAATCAGGACCTCTTGAAGTCCTGAGCCACATTGTCGTTATGCTTATGTATTATATAGTAAGTGCTCAGTACTTGTGGATCATACCTTTTTATTGCATTTAAATCCTTTTCACTTGTTCATTTGAAAAAATTAAAAGGGGAGGAGGCTAAGTAGTTCCATCACACACACACACACACACACACACACACACACACACACACACACACGATCTTTATCAATGCTGATATCTAGTGTTGGCTTTGAAACATGAAACTGTGTAGTCTTTAATTTACTGAAAGTTGAAGTCATCCAATAGGCAGTGCTGGAACATTTGGCAAACAAATAGACTTTAGCATGTTGCCAATGGCTAATGTGTACATGGATTTAATGAAATACAAGATCTTTGCAGAAACAGCAAAGCACAGTGATACACCGAGAGTCTGAAAATCTGATTCCAAATGATATCTTTGCTGTTTACTACTTGTGTGACCCTCTCAAAGTTCAGACTCCTCTTGTGTAAAATGAAGAGAGTAGCCTAATGGGTCAACGTTACTTAGAGCTCTTTCAGCTCTAAATCTGTGATCCTGCATTTTCAAGAGGTGAGTTTGTCATGAAAGATAATAGAAAACCTAGATGCAGTGCTGGTATCCATAACAAGTGCTTCATCCTCAGAGGACTTGGTTCTAGTTAACAGTGTGACATTGTAAAATTCACCTAATCTCTTGAGGCCCCATGTTCCTTATTTTTCAAATAAATGAGTTCAGTTTGTTGACTGCAAGATCCCCCTGATGCTCATTATTTGATGGTCTTGGGTCCATCCATGTATTTCAAAAGGACTGCAGGAAGCTCTTCAGAACTCTGGAGAGACCCAGTGGTCAAGAGTTATGGGAGAACATGGAAAAGGCTTGGATGACATGAGCAGAAGGAGGTGAATTTACATTTGTAAGGAGTACCTACATTTTAAGATAATGGATTCATTTACACGTCAGAATAGGTTTTCTTGGGGAGAAATAATAGCATTGTCTCAATCGTTTATCAAATGAGTATTGCCTTCATGGATATAATCATTTCTTTCATAGAGCCATATCTTTTGACATCTAAAGAGCCTTTGGAGTTTTTCGTGCTCCTTATATTACAGATAAGGATACTGGATAACTTTACTTTGCACAGGTGGTCAGGGATAGAAATTTCAGAAATTGCAATTCCAAATTGAGTTATTTTCCCAGTTTACCATACCACTGCCATTTTGTTCATTCCTTTATTCATTTCCTTAATAAAGTTTCAACTTTGGTGATGTTATGTAAAGGATACTAATTAAATGGCTGTGATTTTAGGCATCATGGGAGAGTGTTCAAGAGATGTAAAACCAGTGCTAATTCTTCCTCACTTTCACCATTACACTTCTGAATAAGGGAAAAGTGCTAGTTGCCCATGGACAATGTCCCTTTGTTCTAAGTATTGGTTGAATTGTGACCACATCCTTTAGACCAGTATTGGATCTGGGATCAATATAATTACTGTATCATAGAGTGAAGAGTCTGGACACTGGTGCCATATTCCAGAAGGCATCCATTAGCCTTCTACCATGGAAATACCTTCATCACCAAATTCAGAGGCACTACACCGGATATCTCTTATGGAAACACTCCAAATCTCTGATCTGCTAACAAAGCTCCTTGCAAGAGATTCTAAAGGGTGAAGGGGAAGAGTATATGGCATGTTTTTATGTAGAATAGCAAAGTTATATAACCCACAGAGTAGAAGAAAAACTCTAATAGGAAATTTGCACTGGGAAGATTCGTGTGAGCTATAATCTGGGAGATAATACATAAATGTGTGCTTTCTATTAGAGCCAACTCAACATCCCTGAAGAAGCTTAAGTAAATTGTGATTATGGTCACACATATTAGGGATCTTGTTTCTGGGCAATTCTGATCTATTATGATTTATCAATATGGAGCTGGATCAGTCCATGCCTTCTTAAGGCTTACAGTTCATTCTAATGAATTCCCCCAGGATTTAGTAAGCTCAAGTAATTGGTTGTCTGGAGACCTCTGCAAAACAAGAACAAATCTCAGTCCACTCAAGAGACCTCTTGAGTGAATGTTGATTCACCCTATTGCCATGAGGTTAGTTCATGGTGTCCTAGCTGGAGGAACTGTTTCTCTGGGGAAGTACTGATAGATGAAACAAAGACTTCTTTGGTCTTTTTTTTATTTAGAATTTTTTCCACAGTATATATGCATTCTTTGGTCTTTTTAATCATCATAAAATATTTAGTACCATAGTTCCTCATTTATTTTGCAACATCCCAGATATTACAAAGGTTTTTGGCACTATGAAGAGAACTTGCAAAAATCATAAATATTTAGATAGCAGGCAATCACTAGAGTGCAAGTTCTGATAAGATACTGTCTCAATTGTCCAAATAACTAGAAAGAAGAGCTAAATGTTTCACATTTTGGAAGAAAGCTGACATCTGCATTGATGGAGTCCATCAGTCTCCTCTAAGTCATGTCAAAATGTAAATATAGATAGTGAATATTAAGGCCAAGTGCCTCACAAAACAGAGTTTTCATTTGAGATTCTGAGTTAGAGTGCCAATTATTCATGGTCCAGTCCTAGCCTGGCTTGTGGACTCTATGATTGAACGTTCTTTCCTTGTCATGGTTTGTGATGAGAAATATTCCTTTGGAATATGAACCAATAAACTCTTCTTCTGAAGAAAACAACTGTTGAGAATTGGTGGGAAGTCTTTGGCTATATATGTGTTTGTGTGTGTGTATATATATATATATATATATATATATTTATTTATTTATTTATATATATATATATATATGTGTGTGTGTATATGTGCGTATATACATATATATATATATGTGTGTGTATATAAATACATACATATATATTTATATATACATACATATATATTTACATATATATGTGTGTATGTGTGTATATACATATATATATATGTGTGTATATATACATATATATTTATATATACATATATATATATATATATACATATATATATACATATATATATATGTATATACATATATACATATATATATATATATATATATATATATATATATATATATATATATATATATATATATATATATATATATATATATATATATATATATATATATATATATACATATATATTCACCAGACTTCCTTTGGTCATGAAAAAAGATAGATTTTTTTGAATACTAATATACTTTGTAGACTTTGACAGTATAATATAGCAATGACATTTTTAAAAAGGTGCTGAATGGGTAAAATATAGAAGGATGATATGACTTAGGAACCATATGCTAAGACCAAAGAAAATCCATAATGTATTAAACAGGAAAGAATGAAACATGAGACTAGAATTTTATTTTAATAGATCAAACAATTTAAATAATAAATAAGTTCTTTCAATGGTTTGTAGCTCAAAAAAACTCAATGTATGGGGGTAATATGAAAGTGTATGAATGCTCAATAAAAATGTTCGAACAAGAATAGGACAAAGCACCTAATGAAACATTATAAACCAGTACCATCAAGGAATTCTTGGACTTAGAAAATGATGAAAATTAAAGATCACAGAGCAGAAGCTAGAAAAAGATGGCAGTTGGAATTTGTATGGAAAAGACAGTGTTGCATAGTGTTCAGCAAACTGAATCTGTACTCAGGAGGTGTAAGATTGAGTGCCAGTGTTGCCACTTGATAACTGTTTGACCCTAATCAAATACCTTTTTAGTCAATCCAACAAACCTTCATAAAAAGCTATATGAAGGAAGGAGTAGACTGGTTCCAATCATCTTCTTTAGTAATATAAAGAGGAGCTGTCCAGGAGGCAAATGTTGATAGAATATCAGAAAAAAGCTTCCTGTACATTAGTTTCCTGAGCAGGAAATGAGCTACCCCAAGAGGGAGGGAGTTTCTCCTAAATAGAGGTCTTCAATCAAACTTGACTGACCCCTTGATGGAATGTGATAGAGGAGATTCTGTTGTAAGTTGGACAAGACAGCCACTGAGGTCTTTTCTAACTGTAACATTCATGGGAAATGCCTACTATCCTCATGGTGCTCCAAATATTACATGTTCTTTATCCATTTTAGTTTGTAATTGCTTTCAACGGACCCAGGATTTGCAGACCAAGAACTGTTTTTTGTGTCAATCCACTTTCTCTTCAGGAGGCATTGTGGGATGCTAGATTGTAGTCATGAGGTCTGACCTTTACCATATGCTGTCTCTGTGTTCCTGAGTAGATCAATCACCCTTTCTGAATTTCAGTGCACTCCTCGGGGGAAAAAATGGTGAGCCTAATGATCACTAAAGTCCCATCTTGCAATGATCATGTGTGTGTCTATGGACAATCCAGCACATGTGCCTACCTTGTAAACACAGACACTCAAAGCCATTCTGGAGAATGGGATTTTCTAATGAATAGTGACATACCAGGAGCTCATGCTATATGATTGCTTGGATTCACACACCTTGAACAGTTTCAGGGTTCGTCCCAGTTGGGCGCCAGATTAGTGATTGAAGGATCAGTGATTTCAGAATAATTTCTAAAGTAATGGAAGCATGCTGTGGTAGAGGCTCTGGTCCCTTAGCTGTTACTGATAACTGACACCTGAGCTCCTCAGGGAAGCTTGTGGGAACTCTTGTTCTACAGATTCCCCCCCTGGCAATATCAGCAATGACAGTTTAGAATGGCGTTTCTTCCTCCTTCTTATGGAAAATGCTTCGGAATTTATGTGTCTGTGTGACAGATGCCATCCACGGTTTTTCCAATAAGGCTAATCATCATTCTCTAGGGAATCCAAGCCTTCAAACACTGCTCGTCCACTCACTTTTAAGGGAGCTGGGTCTTAACTGTGCTAGCTGGAAATCATTTCAAAGCTAGTCTACTTTTGCTCTCTCTTGTAAAGTTAGGTTTTCCATTTATTTTCTCATAATTTATAGTCTAAATAGTCACATTGCATCAACTCCAGGACAGAGGGTTGGTGAATTTTAAGGGAGACCTTTCTGTCAGTCCTTCCAGAGCGCCATGTTTTCAGCACCATTTTATAGAGACAACATTCAGTGAGTGAAGAGTCTAATTTTCTCAATTGCACAAGTTAAGATTGAAGAGAGAGAGAGAGAGAGAGAGAGAGAGAGAGAGAGAGAGAGAGAGAGAGAGAGAGAGAGAGAGAGAGAGAGAGAGAGAGAGAGAGAGAGAGAGAAAGAAGAGAGAGAGAGAGAGAGAGAGAGAGAGAGAGAGAGAGAGAGAGAGAGAGAGAGAGAGAGAGAGAGAGAGGGGTGGATCCCCTTGTATATGTTTATGTGTATATATATGAGGAGTCAGGTAAGAGGTATATGCATATTTGTTGGGTTTTTATGCATTTTTCATCACTTGAAACTGACTCTTTCCTTATGAATTCCTTGATTTCTGCTTAGGAGCTGGAGAGTCCAGGTAACATTAGTTGTTTGGAGGTACAAAGAGACAGATTTAGGCTTGATGTATATAAGCACAAGCAGACTGGGCTGCCTCTAGAGGTTGTGGGCTCATTCCTTCTCTTGGGAAGCCTTTGAGCATAGGTCTGATGATCACTCATCATGAATATTGTAAAAGGAAACTGATTTAGAGGCAGAGCAGACTTCACAAGCTCTAGTCTTTTCTGATCTGGAAATTCCTGAAGTGCCAATAAATATACAGGAGGAAGAAAGGACATTAAAATAGGTTAAGCTAAAAATAGAGATAACAAGCTACTTTGTCAAATGGGCTTCTAGATTGGGAGCAATAAAAAAATCAAAATTGAAAATTAATGATGCTTTCATAGTAAATATTTGGTCATTCATCACTATTAAATGCAGATGGCTTCCTATACTAACATAAAATGTCAATACAGAATGCCCCAAAAGTCTTTGTGCAGTTGTATGCTTTAATAACTATTGAAGAGAAACAATGATATGATTTTTATTGCTATTAAGCTATTTTATAGCTATTTTGGGTCACCTGGGACATATAGCAATTATGAACAAAGACTTTATAATATGGACAAAGTCCAAAGCAGCTAATTTCCTTTTTGTCATGAAGTAGACATAGTGTTTGCCTATGCTGTTTATCTTTCCTCTGTTGTGTTTCCCTCAAACCAGTTTTATTTGAAGCACATGACAATGAAAAGCATCTTCAAATTAAAAATGGAATCAAGCATTCTTAGTCCCCTTCAACCTTGCAAAACACTTGACAAAATACGCATCTGATACCCTCTGAGTATTCCCCATTTATAGAGAGATGATTAATAATAAGAAGGAAACAAGCATTTATTAAATGCCTACACATAGTATCTTATTTGACCATCCTAACTACTCTGGAAGTAGGTTTCATTATCAGTTTCCCCATTTTGGAGTTAAAGCAACTGAGATTTAAAGAAATATAATGACTTGTTTGGAGACATGACTAGTTAATGTTTGAGGCTGGAGTTAAGCTCTAAGTCCAGGTCTTGATGCCCAATGTCATCTAGCTGAAATGGCCCTAGGTAAAGAGGCAACTAGGAAGCAGTTCTTGAATGGGCAACCATTAGTCCCAAGGATGAATGAACACACTCGGACACAATTATCATCCACATCAAAAGGGTTTTCCAATGATACTTCTCCTTTAACATGATGCCCACATTTTTTATCAGTTGTTCCATCTCAATTTGGCAAGAAATTATCCAAGATAAAGTTGTCCATATAACACTCTCTTTCCCCCTGAATGAATACCCGCTTCTTTGTCTTTCTCTTTATCTATATCTCTTTCTCCCTTTCTCTGTGTCTGTATGCGTGTCTTTGTTCTGTCTCTGTCTCTATCTTTCTCTCTCTTCTTCTCCACTCAAAACCTATTTTCCAAGGCAGATCAACCTGGGCCATCTTTTTTTTCACAGCAGGATAAAATTCTCCAGAGTCTTCAACTCCTCCAATCATCACCATTCTTGTCCTAGTTGCCTTTCGCCCTCCATTTCAGTATCAATTACCAGCTATAGTCTAGGTCACATAGACCAGATTTTCCTTAATTATTCCAATTGAAGAGAGTCTGGGGAAGGGAAAGACCAAGGCCCACCCTGACTCCCATGTCAATGCTGCTTTTGCTTATAACCCCTGGATGCTTTTGTGTAGTTGTGTTGACCTTTGTGGTGCCCCATCTGCCCTGTGTGCCTTTTTTACATGGCATCCTGTATATCTTACATAGGGAAGCCATTCTGGGACTCCCTTGACTTTGGCACCAAAGGTGAAAATTATCTCAGACTGGGATAGAGTTGAGTTCCATCTCACCACTTTACTCTCACCTAGATTTAAAAAAAAAACCTCACCAATATCCTAAATCTTTGAGGTTTAAAAATAATTTTTCATCATGGTAGCTACTATGTGAGGACCTGACGGCAGCTTCTGTGTTTTACCTCATTCCTTTAGCAGAGAGATGGCAGCAAAATGTAATTACTAAGATTGTGCATCGTAAAGTTTTGGGAAGTACTTCAGCCACTTTCTAGACTGATTAAAGCATCCTGGGATTATCCACCAGATGGGAGACACCTGGTCCCTATGACTTGAATAATGCATTTTTCCTATTAAAGCTTGTCTGGGAGGGGAATCTTCTTCTGTCATTACATAATAAATGCTTTATAGAGCAGCGGTTCTTGACTGTACTCACCAGGCAACACTATCCTTTTCCAGCAATGCACAATGGTCCCATATGAGTCGTACTATATTATATACTCTTTCTCTTCTGATCTCCTCATAGATTATTGGGAATAAAGAAAAATTCCACTCTTCTCTGATTCCTGAACTTCTTTTCCTACTCATCAGCGGTCCCAATAGCCTCTGACCTTGGGGCCCTTTCCTCCTCGAGATTTAAGATGGTAAAGATTGAACATTAGATTAGAATTAGAGATTGAACATTAGAGAGTGCCTTCCAGGTCCTCCACAATTTAGGGAAAGCAACTAGGACAGTCACCTCATTTCTCATTTTGACTTCAGGACTTCCTTATGTCTCTGCAGCAGATAACTTCTCCTTCCTGATGACTCTCCCAACCAACACTCTCCTCGCAGTTACTTTTCTATGTTCTCGCCTCCTTTAGAGGGCTAGGACTGCCTCCTCCTTTTCTTGTTTAGCAAAATGCCTGAAAATAAAGTTGTTGTTCAGTAGATTCAATCACATGCAACTCTTTGTGATTCCATTTAGTGTTTTCTTGCAGCGATCCTGGGGTGCTTTGCCATTTTCTTCTCCAGCTCATTATACAGTTGAGGGAATTGAGGCAGATAGAAAGAAAGTGACTTGCCCACAGTCACCCAACCAGTAGATATCTGAGGTCAAATTTGAATTCAGAAAGATGAGTCTTCCTGAATCCAGGCTGGGCTCTGCCCATTGTGCCACCTAACTGCCTCTGAAACATAATAGGTACTTCACAAATATTTAGCGATTGACTACGTTGAGGAGCTTGGCTGTTCTTCTCCAAAGCTGAATCCCCCCTGTACATTTTCTTAAGAAAAATTCAATAAGAGAATATCAGAATAGCCTACAGGAGAATTCTTAGCTCAGTAATAAACATACGACTCAATCAAAAATGACTCACATACAATAAAATAAAAATAGAATCATTAACAATAATGCTAAAAGGATAAGACACCTTTATTCTTGTAAAGTGGATATTAATCAATACTTACACATGCTGCTTTGGAATCCAAGAGGCCTGATGTTGAATGGTTCCAGCACCACTTATTGGCTCTGCACCAGGGACAAGACCTTAATCCCTCTCAACTTCACTTTCCCTCTCTTAAACACATGGTCATTAATAGTTGCAGTTAGCATCCCATGAAGTTATTCTATTTCTTCCAAGACAGAAAATGGGGAGAATATTTTGCAGATCTTATGTACTTTGTCAATGTTCTCATTCTCTCCCTTTCTATGGAAAATAGGTCAATTTTGATAGTCTATAGGAAAGGTGCTAAGGTTGAGAAAGGAAGATTAGGATGGATAGAGTAAGCATTTATTAAATGCCTATTGTGTGCCCAACTGTAAGTCGTTGAAACAATCTCTATCCTCCATAAACTTGGTCTTAAGTTGGGAAACCCCACATGTGCCTAATAAAGTAGAGACTGATGGGGTCAGGTGTGTGATCCCCAAGTAAATTATTTGTGTCCACATGGATTGTTTAAATTTGATTTGTGGGAGCCAGAGTTGAATGAAATTAATTGAATCTTGTCCATTCCTCTCCTATGGACACAGCAATTCCTGCCATGGTGGGAGCAGGAGAAAGAGCCAAGAGGCTGGCCTTTTTCTTCTCCTCTGAAAGAGAGGATATTAAACTAGAATCATATTGTTCATCTAGAGGCATGATTGGTTCAGAACAAAGGCTACATTCCAGGCCACTGTGTATTAAGAGGAGAGGGGAGGGCCCCCGGTTCTCACATCTGCTGGCTCAGCTCCTTCCCCAAACACCAATTACATAAAAGACTATCACCAAATACTGCAGAGCAAGTCAATTCAGTCTCATTTATCCAAGCAGATAGTAAACAAATCAGACATGGCATCCTGATTAGAATGGACCAGAAAATACACAGAGTGAATGAGTGCTTTAGATGGGTATGAGATGAGCAGCTCAACTGAGAGAGATCTTGATCTCATCCAAAATGGCATTCTCCCAAGGCTCTGGGAAAGCCAACTGGAGCTCAGGGGCCTATGGGCCAGCCATGCCTTTGAAAGTTTGAGAGTTTTATTTGTGATTTCTCTTTCCCTCGAATTGGACAGAGTCTGAAATCATGTTTATCTCTTTCTCTCTCTTAAAGGTCATGAAGAATCTCTTTCTTCTCCAAAACTCTCCTGCCAACCCACCCCTCTTTATGTTTCCTCAACCATCTCTTAACGTGTTGACAATCACCTACTGCACATTCTCCCTTCAGCCCCGGATGAAAACTTGACTTACAAATAGATACAATATAATTGGGCATACCTACTACAGTAGGCATCAGGGGAAGTTTCCTGTAGAAGAGAATTTGAGCCAAGTTTTGAAGGTGCCATAAATGAAAAGGTCACTCTATCAAATCGAAGTATGTATGGAGGGCAATGTCATGTAGACAGAAAGTAAAGTTGGGGTTAGGACTTTTACAACCAAATAGAGAAGTAGATGTTTGGTCCTAGAGGCAAAGGGAAGCTACTGAATATTGCACAGGACCAGGCAGACATGGTCAGAACTCTAAATGAGGGAAACTCCTTTAGCAGATATATAGATCATGCAATGGCTTAAGAAGACACTTGTGGTATCAGGACTAATAATTATCACTAATTATTATGATAATGTGAGGATGAGATTGATTTCTTCAATCAAGTCAAATGATTAAAAAGCCATGTCTCCTTTACCAAGTGGAAGTAATCAATCATTCAATCACAATCATGGGCTTTCGAATGTTGTTGTTGGATCACTATCAGGAACCCCATTTGGAATTTTCTTGGCAGAGACCCTAAAATGCTTGGTCATTTACTTTTCCAGCTCATTTTACACATGAAGCAACCAAGGCAAAGAGGGTTAAGTGACTTAACCACAGTCACACAGCTATCAAGTGTCTGAGATGATCCAATTTGAACTCTGGAAAATGAGTCTTCCTGATTCTAAGCCTGCTGCTCTACTCCCTGTACCCTCTGGGTGCTTGCCCAGGCTTTGGTATAAGTATGTGAAAATGGGCAGCACTAGAGTACAAGAAGAGGGACTGAGAAGTCTCAGTAAAATTTGATGGGTCTGGGGGTCAGCTCTAAATTACCATGGGAGTCTAGAAGTGAGTCATTTAATATATTAAAGCAAGCTCAGAATTCTATAAAACCCCAAAAGGAGGAACCACTTGTTGGGAGGATAGGAAGTGGGGTGAGAAGTGTTCTTGATCTTGCTCCTACAAAAAACAAAACAAAAACAAAAAACAAAAACAAACAAACAAACAAACAAACAAAAACCAAAAAAAAAAAAAAAACAACCCTAGTGGTTTTGCTTTGAATAATGACCTTGGAATTACTGAAGGGCTTGATGAATTGGGGACTTCCCATTTTCCCCAGCAGCATACTTTTCCTCTTCTTAATCTTCCTACAATTTGGCATGAAGATTCATTCAGTCACTACCTGATTCCAGCTTTTAACTGTTCTCCAAAACTGCACAGAGAATGAGGGTTTGAGTGTTATGAAATTCCAAAGGAATTCAGTTACTAATATGAAGGTGCAGGAAATGAAGTAGAAATTGAAAAACATAATGTTAACAATAAAGTTTATATAGTTCTATAGGCATTTAACTGAAGCGTTTGCACAAATAAAAGGAGTAAAATTAGGGAGTTTCTTATTCCTTGAGCTCTGATTAAAGGTCTGGGAGCACTTCCATTTCAAACCCATTATTACTATAGATTTGTGGGTTGGAAAAAAAGAGCTCAAGCTGGAACACACTAAGCTGATGAAAAGGCGTGTGCTCATGTACAATAGCAAAGGAGAAGAAACTCTCGCTTCTGCAGATAAAGAAGATATATTTATATAACAGCTTCCGTGCTTTCCTCATTAGAGCTGCATTTGCAAGAAAGAGTCCTGACATCACTTTACAAATTCCCCAAAAAGAGACATAAACACTTTAAAATGTTAACTACATAATCATAGCAATATCAGAAGTGGGATTTTAAGTGGAATTATAATTATTTTGTTCAAATTACTTTAGTTTCACCAAGTTGAATACAGTGTGTTTAAATTTATTTTCTCATAGACTTCTATTTTTAACAATTATCAGACATTTTAGACTGGATGCCCAGCCCAATCAAGGACTATGAATTTTTTTTTTTGCTTCAGTATCCCCAATACTGGGCAGGGAGATAGTAGAATGTATACAGATCCAGACCTAAAGAAGACCTGAATTCAAATCCAATCTAAGACACTTACTGTGTACCTGAGCAAATCACTTAAGCTTTTTTTGCCTCAGTTTCTTCATCTGTAAAATAAGCTGAGAAGGAAATGGTAAGCCATTTCAGTATCTTTGCTTTGAAAACCCAAATGAGATCACAAAAAGTCAGAAATGATGGAAGAACAACATCAAATCCCCAATACACATAGTGCAACTTTAGAAATGCTTCTGTGGATAAATAGAAAGTCAACAGAAATCTAACTACTAAAAGGCAGAATAAAACTAAAGTTTCTATCTTTTCCCATAAGTATGACTTAAGTGGATCACATGGGTAATCTGAATACCCTTCATGCTATCTGGCAGAGACATCACTTTACTTAAAGACAATTTACTCAACATGATTTAAATATTGAAATGAGCTAGGGAGAGTCACTAAGGCAGGTAAAACAAAAGACTACTTTTATCTGATGTTTGGTGACTCTGAGTCTCACAAAAGAGCTGAGCCAGCACCACAGCTTTCTTACAAAGAAACTTTGGGAGTGCTCCCTCCACAAAGAGATTCTATAGCAGCTGCAATTCAGCATACAAACTCATTAGAGAACTGTAATCTTGGCAATCCATTGGAGAAAGCAGCCTAGCTGGTGACAGCTACCATTTGGAAGGCAAGTGGTAAGCAGTAGCTCCGATCCTACATGGGAAACATCCCAAGTGATATGAGTTGCTGTAACTATATGCATCGAAAGAAATTTCACCCATATTTGTGGGGGAAGGAGATGGCACTTTTTAAACTTCATTTTTATATTTAATTAAATGTTTAATTTTAGTGAATATATCCTCCAATTTTGGTCTGATGAAAAGGAGTTATCATATGGTGAGAGAAGGGTCTAAAGCTATGAATAGATGCCACCCAAAGACTGTCTTGTAGAGATTTCATGTACCTTTCTGGGGTACACACTTAAGGAGGGGCAGGATTACAAATATTTTAATATAATTCCTTGAAAATTGCTTTAAATTAGAGCAGGGATATGAAAATCAGCTGATTATAATTGCCTAAAATATGATGTTCATTGTATGTAAATGAAAATCAATTCTTCAAATAAAATCTGTGGAATTAAATTAATTATATGTTGTAAGGATGCGGTTCCCGCAAAATAAGAGAAGGGAATTGTAAGGGCCCTTTAAATGGGCGGGCACGGTGCATCGGGAGATTGAGGCCCAGAAGTAATTTCTGTGGATATTAGGACTGCCTTGTAGGTCGGATCTTGGCCACAATGAGATAGCTTCATAATGGGTGACTCTCTTGCTGATTGGCTGTGTGTGTGACCTCACAGGCCCTTTATAAGCCCACTGCAGGCAGCAGTCGCTCTTTTTAACCTGGTGCTCTTTACCCTGGCTCCCTAGCCTGGGTGACCAAGCCAAGATGGGTAGCCAAAAGAGGTAAGGGTTTTGGTGGTGACCACGTGGGTCTTCTGACCAGGTGTTCACTCGGGAACCAACAAGTCAGGGCATCAGTCAGGGCATTATGTGAGTAGGTATAATAAAGGCTTTTAAGATTACATGTGGTTGTTCTTGAGTGCGCTACCGGTTATTAAGCTATAGATTCAAGAGATCATGGCCAGAGACCTTTGAAGGCCTCAGGAGGCAAGCCAGGTAGAGTTCATACTGCAAAGGTCAGTGGTCAAAGGTGCTCTGTTGGGCCTAGGACAGACTAGTAATTGTAACTGCCAGGTGAGCATGTTACAATATGTGGTTTAGAAATAAAGTATTTCATTCATTAGAGAAAAATTATTTTATTTTAATTGTTGATAAACTGTTCATAGCATTATCACCTGGCTCTTCATGGGTATTTCATGTGTAGCCCTAACTCTGTGTCTAACACATAAACACACACTCACAGAGAGCCATTTGATCATTTTTTACATATGTATATATGCATGCATATATAAAGATATTTTACAGTGATACCTGGCACATAGTAGGTGCTTGATCAATGCTTATTAACTGTACAGGACCTTTGATTTCATTGATATTTGGAAAAACGTTACTGAAGAAGACTGGCAATTTATATTCTTGACTTGACAGCCCTTTCCCAATCTATATATCTTTAAAGTAGGACCTGAATCCTGGTAATCTTGGCACCTAGCTGACCTCTCTATTCTCACTCTCACTATCTCTTTCGCTATTGCATTTTCATTTGAGACTCATTGGCTTTATCATTCTGGAGAGCTCTTCATTGAAAGAGACTTTAAATTAACAAATAGTCTTTGAGATCATTATTATGACCAAAGATTTATTATCTTGCGGCAAATCTGTGACAAGCTTTGATGAATTCAGTTATATTACTCAGAAGGCACCATGTACTGACCCTTACGAAGTCCATTACCCCAGTTATCCATCAGATTTGTCTTTTTTGACTCTAGATTCTTCTAATGACCTATTTTCATGGGTTTGTAGGCATCTTTCCTCATTCATAATATTTGCTATTGTATTCTAATCACACTTACAATGTATCTTCTATGGTTTTGGCAGGGGTCCTTAAATTCTTTAAGAAATTAAATATTTTTGAGCTTAAAGTTATAAAAAAACACAGAAATATATTTTTATATATTTCTTTTTCAATGAAACCTTCTTCAATGGAGATGACTCCTCCCTTTCATGAGTCAAAATTCATTTATGATTGCTTCAACTATAGACATGAATGATGGAATACATATTTGAACTACCCTATCATTAATAAAAAGCGATCAGGCTCAATGTTAGTATTTTCAAGGTCAAAATCCAAATACAAATAGAGAAAGAAAACTTCCTTGTGGATCTCTGGTTCATAGATCCAGTGCTAAAAGAGACCAATGAGGCAATGAGGTTTAGACATGACAATTTCTATCATTTTGTTTGTGGACGCAATTTTGAGAATTACTTCAAGTCAAGCAATATTTCAGAGCACTGTAAATGAGATCTATATTAGCTAAGAATTTGACCTAGTTCTAGAAGAAACAAATAGATGAAGAATATATAAAGTCCTGAATGTCTGTGTCTTTCTCTCTCTCCCCTTTCTCTCTCTCTCTCTCTCTCTCTCTCTCTCTCTCTCTCTCTCTCTCTCTCTCTCTCTCTCTCACACACACACACACACACACACACACACACACACTCAGACAACCCATAGAATGGCTCCATCCTTAAAGGTCTTTACAAAGGGACTACGCATTAGACTTGTCCATGTACATATATACACATGTACATATGCAAAGAACAATGATAATAATTAACATTTAATAGAACTTACTATATATCAGAAACTATGCTAAGTGCTTTACAAGTATTACCTCATTTGTATCTCACAATAATCCTGGGAGGTAGATGTTAGAATTACCAGGTGAGAACTCAGGTTGTCTGGACAGTGACAAGGTGAGAACCCTCACAATTCAAGAACATTACAGGTAGCAGCTAATATTATTTCATTTTACAGGTGAGGAAACTGAGGTAAACATATGACTTGCCAGGATCACACAACTTGTAGATGTCTGAAGCTGGAATTAAACTCAGATCTTCCTGATTCCAGGGATAATGCAGTAGCCATTATGAGATATAAGTGTGTGTGTGTGTGTGTGTGTGTGTGTGTGTGTGTGTGCGCGTGCATATGCATGTGTGTGCATTTGAATATATGTGCATATGCTTTATATATGTGTGTGTGACATATTGCACGCATGTGTAAAACATGTATTAGGACACACAGGTAGGTTTATGTGTATACATAACACATATACACACACATCTTGTTTATAGATTCTAAATGGAGAAAGGGATGGATCCAGAATTGAACCTGAAAACAGGATCAATTACATTTAATAAAATGGTGCTATTCTTTTAATGTTCCCTGACCATTATTATATATTTACAATATTAAAATTTACATGTAAAACAAAAGGAAAATATGTAAAATGAAGAATGATTTGGGTCAGCAACCATGAGGTGGGTACTCTCTAGGCACAAATTCCTCTGCTTGTGGTGTTTGGGGTAGGACAGTGGACAAGAACCAGTTCTGACCTTGAAGGAAAGTCTTCCATCCAACAAGCTTTAATAAGCAACAACAGAATTCAAATTATTTTGCTACATACTGATGATAGACAAAAGAAATGAAACCTTTCTTACTCTCAAAAAGCTTACATTAACTCCAAGATTATAATGTTTATAGTTTAATTACACAATCCATCCAGAAAGGACAGAGAATACTTGATCAAGCTTTGGGAAGTATTCCTTGAAGGAAATGGAACATGAACAATAGATAGTGCAGGATCTGGAAGCAGGAAAACTCATTTTCCTAAGCTCAAATCCAACAAACACTTACTAGCTCTGTGATCCTGAGCAATTCACTTAACCCCGTTTGCTCAGTTTCTCACCTGTAAAATGAGCAGGAGAAGGAAACGTCAACACTCTCATATCTCTGCCAAGAAAATCCCAAATGAGGAAAAAAAGAGGTAGACATTAATGAAATAACTGAACAGGAAGCAGCTGCACAAATTAGGAGTCCAATGTAAGAGACAGTATTGAAGATTAGCCAAAAAAAGACATGTAGAGTTGTTGTAAGCCAAAGCAGGATCTGGGGATAATGTATTCCTGATGGACTATTGTGATGGAAGCAGAGGGCACAAAGTTGGGAAACCCAGGTTTTTGTCCCAAGCTGCTCTCAGCTTGTAGCATGTATGTTGCTAAGTCAATTAACCTCATTTCCTTGATCTGGACCACATCTTCCTCATCCATTTAAAAAATGGGGGGAAGGGGCTATTTTAAAGATTCTTTTAAGTTTAAAGTTCTCAGAAATATAATTTTCTTCTTCATCCTGAGAGTAAAAAAAATCAAATCTTGTCAAATAGAATTACAAAATCCAAAATTTACCAGGTGAACTCGATGTTGGGACAAAAGTGTTGCTGAAGTTCTTAAGTGGTCTTTTTTCAGCACATATTTTGTTCCTCATGTATAACCAATCCTTGATACATTTTTGAAAGCAGATTTAAAGTTACCAAATTTGTTTGTGTTTTTTCTGCAATCTTTTCTTCTCTCATTTTTTTCCCTTCAGTTCTGAAAAGAAATTTTCTCTTTTTCTCTACTATATAACATAAATTATTTTTATCATACTATTCAGAGAAAGGGAGGACACTCAGAATTGATTTGGTCAAGGTTACATAGCAAACATTGGATCTATTCTAGCTCTAACCATCTTGTTGAAACATTGTGTTATCATTTTATTTTTGAGCATCTGGTCATAAGCCTAACCACTGTGTTTTTTCTAATTTGTTTATGTTATTGAATGTCCTGATTTTTAAAAGAGCAGCAATAAGACCATGCTAATCAGCAGTTCCACTTTTTGCAATATAAAATGTTATATTTTATAATATTATGTAGTAATATAGTTCTCATGTATATTTATATCAAATAAATTTAAAACTTTTTCACCAGAAAGAATTAAAAAAGAGATAGTAGAAAGGAAGGAAAGAAGGAAATAGAAAGCATCAACTTCAATTTAAATTGCCATTAAAAACAGGCTTTTTGATCAAAAAGAACATAAAATTTTAAATGATCCATTAAATCATGTTTTAGATAATATAAAAAAGAGCTTGACCTTGATTGGTTTCTTTGAAGTTCATATAAATTAGTGTTGGATTTAATTGAGTATCAAAATAAAAATAATTGAGTCAGTTTTTAAAAGAGAGTTTCATTAAAAAAATGATTATTTCCCAGATTCTCGGTTGGGAGAATAGTGAAGCAGTATGCACACATTTAGCAAGCAAACTCTGTCTCAGTAGAGTTATTACCAGAACCAAGAGAAATATTCATTTTTAAAATAAAATTGTGTTTATATTTTTTACATTCATTTTCTTCACATTTTCTCTTTCTGACTTCTATAATGCCACTCATATAATACTTAATATTTTTTAAAGAAAAGAATGAAGTAAAAGTCATAAACACATTACAGAAGTCTGAAAAATGTATACAATCTTTCATCCTTGTAATCCTTGCATCCCTAGGGTGGAGATGGCTCCTCATTGCGTTCTTTGGAGCTAGGTTTGTATTTGCAATTTTGCAATATAAACTTTTGATTTTTGAGGCTAATGTTTACCTTTTACATTGTTTTTTAATCACTATTTCATTGTTTTCTTGATTGTATTGACTTTACTCAGTATCAGTTTATGTAGATTTTTTGTTTCTCTATGTTCATCATACTCAGACATTTATTACAATACAATAATATTCCATTAGATCTATGTATCATGATTTTAGCCATTCCCTAGCTGATGAACATCAATTTGTTTTCTATTATTTGCTACCACACACACACACACACACACACACACACACACACACACACACAAAAAAAAAAAAAAAAAAAAAAAAAAAAGTAATGCTGCTTTTAATGTTTTGGCATAGGCAGAAACTTTCTTCCTATCAATGACCTTATTTGGAATATAGACTTAATATTAGAGTCTCAGGGTTCAAGAATAAGGATGTTTTGGTAGCTTTATTCACATAATTCCAAAAGGTTTTATCTCACTCTCTGAAAATTGAGAAAAATGGCAAAAAAAAATGGGAATGACTGATGTTGGAGGGATAGTGGAAAAATAGGTGCACTAGTGCATTGTTGAGTTATGAATAAGTAAAAATTAAAAAAAAAAGAAAAGGAAAGTTAACACACCAACATTGAGATTGTAATGTCCATTCCCTTTGATCCAGCTTTCACAACTAGACATAACTCACAGTGGCCATTCATTGAGAGGAAGACAATTCACGTATAGAACAAAATATTTACAGTACTCCTTTTTTTAGGTAGCTAAAAATTGGAAGCAAGATAAATGCTCATCAATTAGGAAATGGATAAATAAGTTGTTGTATATGAATGTAATGGAATGTTAATGATGCTCTAATAAATAAAGAATAAAATGAACAGAGAGAAGCATGGAACTGATACTGAGTAAAATAAGCAAAGCCAAAAATACAATAAACATAATGACTCCAATAATGTAAATAGGAAAAAAAACACATGTACACTGTCAAGAGTGAAATCTTACAAACCTATTAAAATGATTCAAAAAAGAGGAAAAAGAAGACACTGCTATCTTAATACTTTGCAGAGGTGGCAGATTTATAAGTATTATATGTTAAATATTTTTAGAGTTTTCAATATACTGCCAAATTAAGCTGATTATTTTTTTCTTGAAAAAATAGTGTTTTTATAAGGGATAGCCTTCTGGAAGAGGGAGTTAAAGAACATTAGGAGGAAATATGATAATGTAGGAAGCATCAATAAAAATTATTTTCAAAAAAATTGAAAGTTGATTTTCTTAGAGAAGGCATTTCCAAGATCCCAACTGAAAGGGCAGGGGACTTTAGATTAGGGAGTTATAGAGAATTATTGCATTGAGGGGAATGACACAGTAGGCATCAAAGAAGGTGGTGTGAATGATTACAGATGGGGAATCAGAATCACTGGGATTGGGAGGTTGTTACTTTTTGCTTCTCATCTTCTTCATTGTCCTTCATTTCTGTTGAATTCCAGTTGTTCATTTTTGGTGACTTTGTTGAAATTTGCCAATATAAATTAAGGTGGTAGTCACTGTTGTAATTTTTAATTCTACCAATTATTTCTTCTATACAATCCATAAATTCTACTTTCATACTTCTTTTTATATCTTCCATAATTTTGGAATATCCTAATATATTTTGATGTTCTCTTGAAAGTATACATATTGGTTTAGCTTCTCAGATATTCATTCATTTTCCTTAGCCCTTTCCTTAGACCTATGATGTTTATTGATAGACCTTTAGATTCATTTAGTTGATCTAGTCTTCATATTTATTATTCATATCTTCCTACTTGGCTTATTTTTTGCGTGTGTTCATGATTTCTTCTTCTTTTTTTCTTTCCTGTCTTTCCATTTTTTAATATTTAATGCTTGTTTTCTACATTGTATTGAGAGAGAAAAAGCAGAATAAAAAGGAAGAACCATGGGAGGAAAAAAAAACAGAAAGAAGTGAACATAACATGTGTTGATTTACAACCAATCTCCATAGTTCTTTTTCTGGATGCAGATGGAGTTTTCTATCCAATGTCTATGGAAATTGCTTTGGATCACTGAACCACTGAGAAGAACCAATATTATATTAGCTCAACCTACCCATGAGCAATTGATGGTTTTCCATTTGTTTAGATCTGCCTTTATTTGTGTGAGAAGTGTTTTGTAATTGTGTTCCTGGGTTTGTCTTGGCAGGTAGATATACAAATATTTTATTTTGTCTACAATTATTTTAAATGGAATTTCTCTTTCTATCTCTTGCTGCTGGGCTTTGTCTGTAGTATATAGGAATGCTGATGAGTTGTGTTGGTTTATTTTATATCCTGCAACTTTGCTAAGGCTGTGAATTGTTTTCAGTAGATTTTTAGATGATTTTATAGGATTTTCTAAGTAAATCATCATATCATCTGCAAACAGAGATAGTTTTATTTCCTTATTGCATACTCTATTTCCTTTAATTTTTTATTATTATTGCAAAAGCCAACATTTCTAGTACAATGTTGAAAAATAGTGCTTGATAATGGACATCTTTGTTTCATCCCTGATCTTATTTGGAATGTATCCAACTTCTCTCCATTACAAATAATGCTTGCTATTGGTTTTAAGTAGATACTGCACATTATTCCAAGGAAAGTTCTCTAATGTTTTCAACAGGAATGGATGTTGTATCTTATCAAAAGCTTTTTCTGTATCTATTGAGATAATCATATAATTACTGTTGTTTTTATTGTTGATATGGTAGATTATGGTAATAACTTGTCTGATATTGAACCAGCCCCACATTCTTGGTATCAATCCCATTTGTTCACAGTATATTGTTCTGCTGATAATTTGCTGTAAACTCTTTGCTAATATTTTACTTAAAATTGTTGCATCAATATTAATTAGGGAGATTTGTCTGTAATTTTCTTTCTCTGTTTTCATTCTTCCTGGTTGAGGCATCAGTACCATATTTTTGTCATAGAAGTAAATTTGACAGAACATCTTCTTTACTTATTTTTCAAAATTGCTTATATAGTATTGAAATTTATTGTTCTTTTAAGTTTGGCAAAATTCACTTGTGAATCCATTTGACCCTAGAAATTTTTTTTTTTTACTTAGGAAGTTCATTAGTGATTTTTTTTTCAATTTCTTTGTCTAAAATAAGATTATTTAAGTAATTTATTTCCTCTTCTGTTAATCTGTGCAATTCATATTTTTGTTAATGTTCATCCATTTCAATTAGATTGTCAGATTTGCTGCAATACAGTTGGGCAAAATAGTTCCTAATAATTGCTTTAATTTGTTTTTCCTTAGTAGCAAGTTCACTCTTCATTTTTGATGCTATTGATATCATTTTTTTTCTTTTTTTCTAATCAAATGAACCAAAGTTCTATGTATTTTGTTAGTTTTCTCATACAAAAAATCTCCTAGTTTTATTAATTAGTTTTCTTAGTGTAATTTTATTAGTCTTACCCTTGAGTTTCAGAATTTCTAGTTTGGTATTTAATTGGGGATTTTTAATTTGTTCTTTTTCAGCTTTTTTAGTTGTATGCCCAATACCTTGATTTCCTCTTTCTCTCTTTTATTCAGGTAGCTATTTAGAGAGAAAAAAGATTCTCCTAAGAGCTTCTTTGGATGCATCCCATAAGTTTTGCCATATCTTATTTTTGTCATTCTCTTGCATGAAATTCTGGATTGTTTCTGTGAATTGTTACTTGACATACTCATTCTTTAGAACTAGATTACTTAATTTCCAATTGGTTTTTAGTCTTTCTCTCTCTATTGCCCTTTTTTGAATATAATAATTTTTATTACATCATGGTCAGAAAAGGAAGCATTTGCTACTTTTTCCTTTCTGCATTTGACTGTGAGATTTTTAGCCCTATCACATGGTCAGTGTTTGTGTAGGTGCCATGTACTGCAGAAAAAAATATATATATTCCTTTCTGTCTCTATTCATTTTTCTAGGATCCTATTAATCTGATTAGTTTCTTTGTTATTTTTTTTATATTTATTTGATTCTGAGAGGGGACGATTGAGTTCTTCCACTAATATAATATAAGGCTGGATAGTTAATTATTGGTTGTAATCCTAGGTTTTTGCCTTCCAGGATATAGTATTCTAGGCCCTCACATCCTTTATTATAGAAGCTGACAGATCCTAGGTAATCCTGACAGTTGCTTCTCAATATTTGAATTGGTTTTATCAGGTAGATTACAATAATTTTTCCTTCAAATTTTAGTAATTGATTTTTGTAACAATGTTCCTTGGAGTTTTCCTTTTTCTATTTCTTTCCAGAGGTGATTGATATATTCTTTCATTGGCTATTTCCCAGTCTGTTTCTAGAAGGGGCAGTTTTGCTTAATGGTCTCTTGAAGAATGATGACAGCCCTTTTTTTGGACAAGGTCTTCAGGAACACCAATAATTTTTAAATTGTTGCTTCTTCCTCTGTTTTCCAAGTTGTCTGGTTTTTTTTTTTTGATGAAATATTTTACATTTTATTCCATTTTTCATTCATTTTAGTTAAATGTTCTTATCTAATTGTTCTTATCTCACAGAGTCTTTAACTTCCATTTGCCTCTTCTAATGTTTAATGTGTGATTTTCTTCAGTTACCTTTTGTATCTCTTTTTTTTCATTTTGTTAATTCGACTTTTGAAAGTGGTGTTTTCTTTAGTGGATTTTATTTTTGCATTTGGCCAATTATATATCTTTTTTGATAATAGCATCTTTCTTTTTTGTTAATTTTATAATTATATATATTTTTGAAAGTACATATGCATGGGTAATTTTTCAACATTATCCCTTGTACTCACTTCTGTTCTGAATTTTCCCCTCCTTCTTTCCACCTCCTCCCTTAGATGGCAGGCATTCCCATACATATTAAATATGTTATAGTATATCCTAGGTACAATATATATGTGCAGAACTGAATTTTGTTGTTGTTGTTGTTGTTGTTGTTGCAAAGGAAGAATTGGATTCGGAAGGTAAAAATAACCTGGGGAGAAAACCAAAAAATGCTAACAGTTTACATTCATTTCCCAGTGTTCCTTCTCTGAGTGTAGCTGATTCTGTCCATCATTGATCAACTGGAACTGAATTAGATCTTCTCCTTATTTTTTTATATTTTAATAGTTTTTATTTACCAGATATATGCATGAATAATTTTACAACATTGACAATTGCCAAACCTTTTGTTCCAATTTTCCCCCTCTCTCCCCCCAATTAAATATTTTTAAGGAATTGCCTTCCTTTTCCAAGACATTGACTCTCTCTTGCATATCTCTCATTTATTTTCTCATTTTTAATTCTACCTCTCTTATTTTCATTTTAAAGTGTTTTTGAGCACTTTCAAGAAGCCTGTTTGGACTTGAGACCAATTAATATCTTATAATATTGAAGAAGTTTGTTAGAAAAGTCACAGAGTAGGGCAAACCAGGAGAAAAATGAAATATTTAAGCTAAGTTCTGTCTTTAAATGGAGGTCTCCAGTGACAGAAGAGAAGGGGGTGATGAGACAGAGGACCAAGGCTGGGGATACCTTATAGGATGATGAGTTTATCAAGTCAGGCAGAGAAGTCCCAAGGTGATCCAGATAAGAGATGAGGACAATAATACTTGAAAATCCTGGGAAGGGCAGCTAGGCCCCATTGTGAAAATTTTTGAATGCCCATCTAAGGAATTTTGATTTTTTTTCCCCCAGAAATGCATCTTTTGATAAGGGAAGGAAAAAAGGGCTCATTTTTCAGAAGATTGTTTTGGATTTGGAGTCAGAAAAAATGAATTCAAATCCTACCTTTTTACTTCCTCTGATTTTACTTCCTCTGATTGGATCCACAACCTCTCTCACACTGTTATCTAAACTGTGCAAAAAAAAGTAGAAAACATATAAAGCATTTTCTTCCCAGGATTCTTATGAATCATGTACAGAAAGATTTATAGACTTCAAGCCACAAAATGAACAACTATTATAATTAGTTAGTGAATAAGCACTTATTAAGTAACTAACACATGCCAAGCACCATGGTGAGTTATAAAGATACAAAGAAAAGCAAAATAATAATAATAATAATCCATTCTCTCAAGGATTTTACAATTTAGTAATGGATATAACATAGAAATAATTAAGTACAAACAATATTTAGCCAAGATAAATTGGAGGTAAACAATGCAGGTACTAAATTAGGATTTAAAAGTATGGGGAAAGGCTTCTTGCAAGAAGGAGGATTTTAGTGGAGACTTGAAGAAAATTAGGTCAGCTAGGCAGTGGAAATGATAAGGTAGCACATTTCAGGAGTGGTGTACAGAGAAAATGCCTGCAATTAAAGGATAGAGGTTGTGTGTGAGGAACAGCATAGAAGTTAGTATCCCTGAATCAGAGAGTATGTGAAAGTGAATAAGCTGTGAGAAGACTGGAAAGTAGGGAAGCAAGGGCTCTGATTTGAAGGCCTAGGATTGCCAGAGAATTGTATGCCTAAATCTAAAGATGATGGGGAACCAGTGAAGTTTATTAAAGGGAGGAGGGGGTATGGCATGATCCAACTTGTGCTTTAGGAAGTTTATTTAGGAGAGGAAGAATCATTGAAAGTGGTGAGATTTTTGAAAAGCTTAATTAAAGTAATACTTGTAGTCCCTTTCAAGTGTATTTCAATTCAACAATCAGTTATTTAGAACCTGGGAAGACTAGAACTAGAGTGAGTAGAATATTATATTTTATGCCCTTTTATTTATTTTTTTAACATAGAAGCTGCTAAATCTTGGGTTATCTTGACTGTGTCTCCATGAAAGTTGAATTGTTTCTTTTTGGCTATTTGCAGCATTTTCATCTTGATCTGTGAGGTCTGGAATCTCTTTGCTGATAACAAAGGCAGGACTCTTTTTTGCATTGCCTATACTTTGATCTGGGTTGAAGTTTTGGGTCTTAGCGCCAGGGTAAGGAGAAACAAAGCTTATGGCTCAAATAAGCAGAAACCTTGGTCACAGTTACAAGGTTGAAAAGAGTACTTGACGTTGCTCACAAGCCAGTAAATAGTGCACAATGCACAGTAGAAGACCAGTAAATATGCCTATCCTTATGTCATACCACCTTAAATAAGCCCCCCAAAAATTATAGGTCCCCTGAAAACAGCTGCCCCCCAAAAAACTAAAGCCTGGGAAAGTGCCCCTTCCACTTGAGAAACAGAACCCCACTTTAGAATAGAGTTAAAAGTTGTGAAATATATTGAAAACTGTGCAAATAGGGAAAAAAAATCTGACCACAAAAAGTCACCATGGTAACAAAGAAAATCAAAATATATACTCAGAAGACCACAAAGTCAAAATCCCTGAATATAAAGCTTCCAAAAAAATTAATTGATCTCAGAGTATGGAAGAGTTCTAAAAGTATTTTAAAAATCAAACACAAGAGGTAAAGAATATAATGGCAAGAGCAATGAGTGATGCAAGAAAAATCACCAAAAAATTCAAAGTCAACAGTTGATAAAGAAAGCACAAAAATATTGATTCAAACCACACCTTAAAAAAAGGAAGTAGGCCAAATTGTAAAAGAGTCACAGAAATATAATGAAGAGAAGAATGTCTTGAAAAGCAAAATTTGTTAAGTGGGAAGGAAGATATTTAAAAATCATTGAAGAGAATAACTCCTTAAAAAGAAGAATTGGCTAAATAGAAAAGAAGATACAAAAAGATCAATGAACAAAATAATTCCTTAAATGTTAGAATTGGAAAAATAGAAGCTAATTACTTGATGAGATATGAAGAATCAATCAAACAAAATCAAAAAAATGAAAAGGAAAAAAAAACTAGAAGAAAATGTGAAATTTCTCATTGTAATAGAAAATAGATCCAGGAGAGATAATATAAGAATTATTGAATTACCCAAATGTCATGATTAAAATATTCTCTCAAGAAATTGTGCTATTCTAGAAAGGGTAAAATAGTCATTGAAAAGAAATCACTGATCACTTCCTGAAAGATATCGCAGATTGAAAACTCCCTAGAATATTATAGCTGAATTCCAGACTTGGAAGAACAAGAAGAAAATGCTCTAAGTAGCCAAAAAGAAACAATTCAATATCATGGAGCCATTATCAGGATAATACAATAGTTAGCAGCTTCTATATTAAAAGAAATAACAGGGCTTGGAATATGATATTCTGGAGAGTAAAGACAGCTAGGATTAAAACTAAAAATCAACTACTCAGAAAAACTGAATGTAATTCTTTAGTGGAAAAATGGACATTCAGTGAAAGAATGGATTTTCAAGCATTTCTGATGAAAAGCCCTGAGCTAGAGAGAAAATTTTATTTTCAAATATAAAATGAAAAGGAAGCATTAAAAATTAATCAAGGATGAAAAATCATATATCATCTGATGAAGTTAAAGCATTTATATCGTTATATGGGAAATGTTATTTATAACTTCTAAAAACATTTTCATTATTAGGGCGGTTAGAAAAAGTTTACCTAGAGTTTACAGCAGAGGTGTGAGTTGAATGTGATAATATGATTATCTAAAAATAAATTTAATTAAGGCATGTGAAAGATGAATGCACTTGGAGAAGGAAAAGGGGAGAATAAGAATAGGAAAAAATGTTTTACATAAGAGTTCTGAAAGAGATTTTACAGTAAAGGGAGAAATGAGAGAAGTAGAGAGGGAGTATGGGAAAATTAAAACAGCAATGTACTAATGGTGAAGTTGTATATGGATTGAACCATTGTGTAGAAAAATTAACATAATTAGAATTAGTCCAAACAACTATAAACCACGTATAGCCTTTGGCTAAGCAATATCATTACTAGATCTATATATCAAAGTTAAAAGAAACAAGAAAGAAAAAGGACCTCTGTACAAAAAACATTTATAGCAGCTCTTTAAAGGTTGTAAGGAATTGGAATTTGAACTGATTTCCATCAATTGGGGAATGACTGAATAAGTTGTTATATAGGATTTGTATGGAATACTTTGAAAATGCTTTAAGAAATGATGAGCAGGATATTCTCAGAAAAAAAAAACACTGAGTTATATGAACCGATGAAAAATGAAAGAAAAGAATTAAGAGAACATTATACACAGTAACAACAATATTGTATGGTGATCTACTATGAATAACTTTACCATTTTCAGCAATACAATGATCCAAGACAATTCTGTAGAACTTATGGTGAAAGAGATTATAAATCTCCAGAGAAAGAATTTGTAGAGCTTGAATGCAGATCAACAATATTTTTTCTTTATTTTTCTTGTCTTTTTATCTATGTCTTCTTTCACAGAATGACTTTCATGGAAATGTGTTTTAAAAGCTTATACATGTAATTGCTTGCCTTCTCAAGAGAGGGAGGGAGCGAATTTGGAACTCAAAATTTAAAAAACAAAAGAATATTAAAATTAATTATCTGCAATTAAGAAAAATATTAAGTAAAAATTTAAAAAATCAACAGACAAGCTAAACCAGATTGAGAGTAACCATCAGACTTCAAGCCCATTACTGAGTTATGGAGATATGTACCCCAACCATGTGAAGACTTCAGCCAACTGAATGAATAAGAGAATAAGAATAATTTGTTCCAACAGTTATGAAGAAGCAGGTTCCATGGAGGGCTTAGAGCTTGGTCAGACATTGAAGACATCAAAGTCATCCATTGGATCCTGGACCATCATTGGTCATTCTGCCATTTGTCTTGCTATTATACTTCAGTGACTTTGGAAGAAAGAGGAAGACTCATCATTTTGTGCATTTCTGCCTTACTTAAATCTGATTCTTACTGTACAAGTGTAAATGTCACTCCAGGATACCATTGGTGCTCTTCAAAAATGAAGGACAAAGAGCTACATTCCAGGTTAAAGGAAGCTTAGTATGTGAGCAGATAGCCTCCAAATCATGAAGAGCTGTATTTAAGCCCACCTCCTCACATGTAAAAATTGTATGTACCTTTGACCTCCCATTTTCTTCAACTTACTCCCTAGTCTAAATATTAGGAGATTTGCAAATCTTAATTGAAAAGGAAATGTTGCCTCCCTTTACATTATATACTACAATTAGCATATGTTCTTATAACAATGATGGTTGTAAAAATAATGGCTACTTCAACAGTAATAATAATATGCCAAACACTAAGCTAAGCACTTTGACTACAAAGACAAACTGATGTTTATTAGTTATTTTAGCTCCTGAAAGACGGGGCTATAAATTTTAGTTGTTGTCAGCTGAGCTAAAGATTAGTTTTACGTTCAGTTTCTCTGAGAATTTGGAACATTGTGGAGCACAGCATAATAACTAAATAAACAATTTTCCATTCTGATGAGACAAAAAAGTTCGGAAATGAGTCCAGAATGAATAAGAGAGCTGTATTGTTGGTGATGCTTTGGTTTATGTTAGAGACAGAGGAAGAAGAGGTCTCCAAAAATAGAGGGCAAAATCCACTTGGCAATTTCAATAACTCTTTGGCAAAGGCTGCTGTTTGCAAAAGAATCAGAGCAAGGCAAACTTGTCATTAAAGAAAAGGTAGCAAAGTAGAGCAGGGTTGTAGCTGTTCAGATGGGTAAAATTGCTTCTCTTGGTCCTACATATCTTGCCTGTGAAAAGAGAAGGGGAACAAATAAAATATGATTTTTTTCTACTGCCAAGTTAGGCTTTTTCCTCAAAAGCTTTTCCTAACAGTAGATGATCACTCGAAAGAATACATGTATATAAGTATGTGAATGTTGTCTATACATACTAATATAGAACCATAAAGGTTTAGCTACTCCAAAATTGCCTCTTGGCAAATGATCGAAATTAATGTGCTTGTTGTTTATCAATGGTTGTTTACTTGAGATCTTCTTTGATAGACAGACCTCCTTCCCAGCAGAAATTGTTTTTCTTTTTACTGTTGCTGTTGTTTGTTTAATCATTTTTCCTTCCTTGTAGCCAAAGTATAAGGTTGTCTCCAAGACTTAAAGAGCAGTATTTTGCATAATACAAAGCCTTAATAATTACTTGTTAATTGATTGTCATATTTCTTCCCATATGTAATCCCCTTTTATCTCTTATAAAATCTTGCTCTATTAATCATTCCTCTCCCTTCTGACTTACCTATATGTTCACTTTTCTTTTAGTTTCTTTCTCTATGTCTAGAAATAGAGGCATGCTTTTCCCACTCTGAGCCAGAATCTTACATTTTTCATTTACCTTGTTACCTCCTCAGGGGTCATGTTCTATCTCACGCTGTGCTTGCTACTTAACAGAATAAATTCTCCTTGAAAGAAGAAATTGTGTCCCATTCTTCATACCCCCCCAACACAAAATTCAGGTCCCTGCTTCTAGCAGGCACTTAAATGTTTACAATCCCTGATTTTATTTTGTTTTTGTTTCTTACCTTTTCCCTGTTTTAAGATGTACTTGTAAAATATTCCCATCACTGCCTAAGATCAAAAGTACTTTCTTTCTGAAGTTTAATCAACTATGTATATCCACTAATGGTAAATTAAGCCTTATCTTTATTCCAGGGTAAAACAAACTATTGCTTCAATTGATTTTTTAATTGTTTTTCATATTTGTAACTAGAAATATTAGCAAAGCATTTTTCTATTAATACATTTCATGATTAAGGTGATATTTAGAATAGAAATCATAAGGTCAAATTCTTGAACATGGACATTTTAATCCATACAGACCATACATTTCTTCCAAGGTCATTACTCTATGAATAAAGCTCATTAAGTTGATTGATTGGAGAACATTTTATTCCTGATATGTTTCAATCTACTCAGTTATCCAGGGCCGATCACCCTTTTCCTTGTAAGTCATGCTCATTCCCACAGCTTTCTTTGTTCCTTTGGTGTCCCATCACAACCCCACTACCAATGATCTTTTAATTGACAGATCTAATGAGTTTTTTTTCTCAATCTTTATTAATTTTTTGAGACAATGGGGTTAAATGACTTGCCAAGGGTCATACAGCAAGTAAGTATTAGATTTTTGAGATGAGATTTGAATTCAGGTTCTCCTGACTACAGAGTAGATACCCCTTGATTTTTATTCTTCACTTCTTTGAACTCTTTCACCATATCAATTATCCTCTTTCCTGTAATAGTTTATTTTCTCTAGATTTTGATGTAACTACTTTCTCCTTATTCAATGCTTCCTCTTAATCTTTTTTGATGACCAGATTATGCCTGTTCCCTATAAGTTAGATATACCAAAGGGCTACTCCTGGGTCATTAAAAAAATTTTTCTCTATAGTATTTCATTAAGTTTATGAAATTACTCCATGGTAAATAAACTCCCATGGATTATAGAGATGCTCCAGGGAAATAAGAATGCAGTATGAGGAAATTGCTTAGATCCCACCTAATATTTGTTTTGGGTCTAAATAGTTTTTTTGGAGGGTCTACCCAAAGCTTGTGTCTTGTGTATGTCTCAATTATATTGATTGGTTATACTTAGTTACTGCATTTTAAGAGTAAAATGAATCATTGTTCACATTTTAAGCAACTTTACCTGGAAACTACCAGCCAACTAGCATCACAAATCTTTGTTGAACTCTATAATCTAACAGGGAGCTGATCAATTTTTTACCTTTCTTTTTGCCATATTGACAAGAAAATTATTTTCAAGTTTGGGCATTTGCTTTCCATTGACAGGATTCAACTCTCATTTGGTTTATTGCAGATAATTCTCAAATTCAACCATAGCGTTTCTTTTTTTTTTATTTTAATAGTTTTTATTTACCAGATTATAACATTTCTTCTCATCTTATTTTCACATCTCCAACTAGTAGATTGAGTTTAGTAAATGTTCTATATGCATCTTAAAGCCAATTTGTCCAAAACTGAATTCATTAGCTTTCCTTATCATCTAAATTTACCTATTTTTATTAAAGCTGCCATCATCTCCCTAGTTCCTCTGGTTCCCAACAGAGATGTCATGTTTCCCTTCACTCTTCACTCTCACTTTTAATATCCAATTAGTTGCTAATTCTTCTAAACTTTATTTTGGTAGCATCTCTCATGTATGCTTCCTTTCTATTTTCTGATAATTCAGTTCAGTTAAGTTTTCCAAAGACTCACAACTGAACTAGTCATAGCCTTTAGGTTAGTCTTTTTTTTCCCCTTAAGCCTTTCTTTGTCCTCCAATCATCTTTTAAGATGATTTTCCCAACAGGCTTCTCTGACCATGTCATACCATCCTCTGTCATTACTTTTAGGATCAATATTCTTAGTATAATATTCCTAATAGAATTCCACATTCTATTCTTATAGGAAATATTCCTATATTTCCAGTTTTATATATTACTCCCCTCCATGAACTGTATGATCTAGTGATAATTCTTTTACTATTCCTTGAACATGTGACATCTTTCATATCACTTCTTCTCTATATTGTGTAACAGCACGTTGCCATCTGCTATGAACGTCTCCATTACCCTTTGAGTGATTTTCTATTTCAATTCTTCAGCAATTTCAGTGTTGCATGACTTGAAGCCACACAATAATTAGCAAGAAGAATTAGCTAAAATAAGAAGCTATCAGGTGCATTTGTTATTAACACCCATCTGTGAGCTGCTAGAGTAACTAATTCCCCACCTGCTCAAGTGAACCACACTCATTGACTTTTTGTGTTACTTGTTTATTGTGAATTATAAAGTGATTTTGGTTATAGTTTATTCTTTCTATTTTAGTTATATTTCATGAAGATGTGTGGTTTGGGTATATTGTGGCTAGTGATGTCTTTGCTGACATGGCCAGATGAAAATGATCCATTTATACTAAAACAAACAAAAATTTATGAGTCATTCAAAGCATTCAAGGTACTGTGCTAGGTACTTGATGTCTATTTCCTTTTGGTGGTGTTGTCGTTCTCATACCCTCATGAGAGGAAACAAAAAATTCAAAGCCAAATCACTCCCAATAAATGCTTATAATAGCTTCCTTTCCATTCAACTGAAAAAAAAATCAATTTATTAGAGTTGAGAATCAGCAAGCCCAATTGTGTTCTGGATCCTAAATTACCCAGGTCTTGTGACTTCAGCTATAATAAAATAAAGCCACTTTCTCTTCCTACAAAATTCACAGTTAAAAAGGGAAAAAATAAACAAATAAACAAACAAAACATTGAGGCCCTAGTCCTCTCCCATCTGCAAATAAGAAAAGAATATCTAGAGTTAGATAAACATTCCCAAATCTTTATGTTTGCCTTTTAAATACTTAGAAAAGGTTTGAATGGACACTACTGTGACAGGTTTGGCAATATTAATGAAATAGTCATTTACCTGGGCCTAGTCCTAATCAGTGGCTTAATAAATGCTGTGAAACTGACATTCTGCATCAATAGTCCACTTTATGGAAATTATACTAGTCTCTTCCATGATACAGGGCAGAAGTTTGGGTAAAGTTTTGAAAAAATGCCTTCCAGTTTAACTAAGGTCGATATCTTTTTACTGTCCAAGTAAATAAGGTCTCCCTGTTTACATGATTCAGATAGCTAGGGCTATGTAGGGATAGTTGGGACATAAACTTAAGTTGAAGCTAAGAAGTTTGTAGACATTTTTTTAAAATAGAAATCTCCCATAACCAAGAAACTTTCCCCATGTAATGAAGTTGATCAAAGAGTCCTGATTAAGGCTTCCTAGACCATTGGTTAGAAAAGCAAGTGCTGAGTGGGTCAGTGATGACTATATAGAATGGACAGCATCTGAAATCAATTTCAGACCATCAAACCTACCTCCCTACTAAAAACTGGTGATACAAATCAGAGGTCATAATTAGAGAGCACTTTAAGGCTTGTAAAGTACTTTACATATATTAAGTGTATTATTAGTTCATTTGATCTTTACAACAATCAGGTAAAGACAGGTATTATCCACACTTTTCAGAAAAGTAAACTGAGTGTTAGAAGTATTAAGAAATATTTGTTTTCTTTACTTACATGCAAAATGGGAAATTTGGCTGAATTGAACTCTAAAGCCTATTCCTATGATTACACTGATCATCTCTAAAAACAATGACAAGTCAAGTCAAAAAGAACAAAATACATATCTCTCATATATGGGATGGGAACTGGTTTAACTTGCTTCCCTGTTTTCTATTATTATGTTAATTACTGTAACACACACAACAAATATTTTAAGCTAGAATATGAATGACTACATCAAAAAAAGAGCTTTTGGAAGCACTTCAAACCTTGGGAAGAAAAGTTCAAACAACTGGAAAATAACTAAGATTTGAACTCTGAACACTGATGAAATTGTTATTTTAAATAGGCATTGTTTATTCGCTGAGTATAAACTTCTAATGGAGCTAAACCAGTAATATATTACCTGTCACTAGTTTCTTCCTAATATGTTGTTTGTACGGGAATTATTATATAGTGTGTACAGGAATTTCCCCCTCTCTTATTCTGTAGTATTTGCATTTCTCATTTTAATATTGTCCACTTGAAAAAGCCAATTTTCTAAAGATTTCCAAAAGAATGAGCTTCAGCATTCAAGTCGACATCTTAATTAGATCCTTGTGGGGATTCCAACCCAACCATATGTTGGATTTATTTTCAAGAAAGGTTCATTTGAAAATCTTAATTTGGGGAAAGTGTAGGCCCTTGGAAGGAGAAAAGCATATTGAAGAGTCTCAACCCCCTCAAACTGTTACCTTGTATGTTTTTAAGTTAATGTTATAATTCTTGAATTTCAGAATTATCATTTTAAAAGCCAGCCTGTTCTTGACTTAGCCACTGACTCCCTAGTCTTGTGTTGCAATCACCAAGCATTTATTTAATATTGACCACTAGAAAATAAAGTCAGAAATGACACACTCCTTGTCCACAAGGAGCTGACTTTTCAATCATTTTCTTTGATGCATCATCTCCATCTCCACTACCAATGAAAACTCACTTATCTCAACACTGTTAAGTGTACTGTTAGTTCTTTTCCCTCTTCCAAATTCTTTATATATATATATATATATATATATATATATATATATATATATATATATAAATGAATATATAAAACATTGAGAAGATTTTACATATATATATATATATAAATATATATATATATATATATATATATGTAAAATCTTCTCAATGTTCCTTCTTTTTTTACATTTTAGGTCATAAGAGAGCAAATACATATTTTAAAAATATTAATGTTGTTCAGTCATTCAGTTTTATCTGACCCCATGACCCATACATAGCACACTAGGCCCTTCTATCTTCCACTAACACTCAAAGTCTGTCAAATTTCATGTTTCTTATTTTCATGATACTATTTATCCATCACCTACTTTGCCTTCCCCTTTTCCTTTTGCCTTCAATCTTTCCTGACACTGTTTTTTTTAAATAATGAAACCCATTTTTCCATTAAGTGGATAAAGTCCTTCAGCTTCAGCTTCAATATTTGACTTTCTAGGAAATAGCTTTAATTACTGTAAGTATTGACTGATTTGATCCCCTTGTTCTTGAAAGGATTCTTAAAGTCTTCATCATAATTTGAAAGTATAAACTCTGAAGGGTGCACCTTTCTTAGAGTCCAACTCTCCATCAAACATCAATAGTATAAAACCAATAGCTCTGATGATGTGGACCTTTGTTGGCAAGATGACATTCCTGCTTTTTAATGTATGGTCCAGATTTGCTCTAGCATTCCTTCTAAGAAACAAACGTCTTTTAATTTTGTTGTCAGTCATTGTCTGCAGTGGTCTTTGAGTCCAACAATATAAAATTTGATACTGCTTCCATTTTTCTCTCACTATTTGCTAGGGAGCAATAGGATCAGATGACAAGATCTTAGTGTTCAAGGTGACTTTTCATTCTCCTCATTCACTCATATCAACATGTCAAGAGGCCTCATAATTCCTCTTCACTTTCTGCCATCAGAATGGTATCATTTGTATTCTTTTGTTCATTGTTAATATTTTTCCTGGTAAGCTTAATTTCAAGCTTGACATTTTGAATGATGTGCTCTGCAAATAAGTGAAATAGGTAATAATATATGGCTTTGTTATACTGCTTTTCCAATCATAAGCCTACCATTGTACCATTTTCAGTTCTAATTGTTGCTTCTTGGCCCACTTACACGCTTCTCCAGAGATAAGTAAAATGATTTCACACTCTCATCGTTTGAAGGGCCTGCCACATTTTGCTGTGATCCATACAATCAAAGACATTAGTATAGTCAAGGAAACAGAAGTAGATTTTTTTCCTTGGCACTCCCTGGCTTTCTCAATAATCTAGCAAATGTTGGCAATTCGGTCTCTAGTTCTTCTGTCTCTTTGAAAATCAATCTAGTATTCTGGTAATTTTTAGTTCATATATTGCCAAAACTTATCTTGCAGAATCTTCCACATAATCTTTCTGGTATGTAAAATAATTGCAATTGTTCAATAATTTGAACATTCCTTGCCATTGACCTTCTTTGGGGTTAGGGATCATAAATTGATCTTTTCTAATCCAATGAGCACTATTGAATTTTCCAAATTTGTTGGCATATGGAGTGCAACACTTTAACAGAATCATTTTTTTAAAAAATTTTGAATAGTTCAGCTGAAATTCCCTAACTTCCTTCAGGCTTACTGTTAGCAATGTTTCCTAAAGTACTTAATTTTATGTTGCAGGATGTCTGGCTCTAAATCAGAAACCCACTACAGTGGTTATTGGTGATGTTATATGTTTCTTGCATAGTTCTATTTCTTGCTATCTTTCCTTAATCCTTTCTAATTCTTTTAAGGACTTACCAATTTTTTTCTCTTATCATGCCCATATTAGAAATGCTAGAGGGAGGACAACAGACAAAAATAAGAACATGGTGACATAGAAGGATTTTTAAAACCTATTGGAAACAGACACTTCAAACTTTAGGAGAACTGTAACCATAGAGTATCTGAAGATAAAAAAGGATCCACTAAATAATGCATTCTTATTACAAAGAAAGTCATCAGAAACATTTAAGATCACCCTTTGGTTTAAAAGATGATTAACTTGCTACCTCAAGGTTGATGAAAGGATGTTGATAGTGATCTCTAAATGGTATGATTCTGGTTTGAGAATGAGGAGATGACTAAGATTCAGATTAGTCTATTGCTGAAGAAATCACTTAACCCAGTTATTTATCTTATCTTGTGTTAATGGCACATTTTAAAAAATTATCTAAATCATGGCTAAGTCAAACTAACTACTTGTTCATGTCTTACATATTTATTGAATTCTGTTTCTCTCCAGTGCTTCTAGGATCTGAAACAGCCAAACATTTCATTGTCTTGATTAAATCTGTTAAAGAAGTGTTATATTTGGAGTAGAAGGATCAGTATTCATTTGACCTTGAGCTTCATACATAATAATAATAGTGATAATAATAATAGTTTAATTCTACTGTTAAATGTCAGCCTTTATGGCATCAGTTTATGGACAGAGATAGCATACCTTTCAACAATACTCAGAGGTATTTACCCAGAAACATGCAGGAGTGCTTCTGTGTCCACTCTCATGATCTGGTGTAGTTCTCTCCCTCACCCCCTCAATTCTATCTATAACCATGTTAGTCAAGGTAGAAGCTACATCAATACATAGCTATGCTTTTTTCTTTCCTCTCTTAGGCCATGGCTTTCTCAACCTTAAAGCTTTTAGAATTCTGCAGTGTTCTCTATGGACAAGGATGCAGTCGAGTCAGTTCATACTGACTAGTGAGAGGCCATTGTGAAATTTTCAGTGTGCATATCTCAATGAATAATAATCAAGTTTAACAATGAATGTGGGGTTTTGCATCTATGTACCCCTTGCTTTGTAAAGAAGGAAGAGAAGATCTATTTCTATTTGGCATTTATTACATTCTCTTCACATTTCAAATTGTTATAGTTTTTCTACATGTATTATACTGCTATCATATATGTCCCTTTTTATGCAACTTGATGATGTCACATGTTAATAGAAGTTCTACCATAATTCTCTGTACTCATCAAATTCATTTCTTATATGACAGAGTTCATAGCATCTCCTAAAGACTATTTCCTACTGCCTTGGTGGAAGACACAGCTATCTGGACAGAAATAATAGAATGCCAAAGTATTAAGTGAAATACTATGAATTGAAGCAAACTATGCAGAATAAAAAATCAATTTTCCAAAACTTGTGAGGACTTTTAGTTCTACAAAGGTTGCAACTTTTGCAAGCCATTGGCATGGAATGGCCAACTTTTTTTTCTTCCCATGTATGTAAGAAGTTTCCAGTGATATCTAACACCCCATGAGACATGAATCTTGAAAAAGCTACCCATTACATGGATACACCTTTATTAAATGTTTTATGAAGGAAATATGAAGAGCTATGAATACTGTCACCTTATTCATTAGATTTTCTATGTTTGTGAAGATTTGTCTTTTTGTTTTTCATTTTGTTCTCATTCTTATAGGCTAGAATTATAAGTTTGCAACTGAAGTTTTTCATAGTATTCATTTAATCAAACTCCATCATTTTGTAAATGAGGAAACCAAAACTTAGAGAACAGAAATCATTATCTAAAGGTCTCAAAGTTGACTAATGGCAAGGCTGGATTCAGAATAGAAGTCTCCTAATTCCTGGCCATGACTATTTCTTCTTCACATGATTATATTGGGGTGACATCATTCTAAATGACAAGGGGACTGGACCCCTGTAGTCTCTTCATGATATAGCAGTGATTTGAGATTCTCAAAGGCTGAGGCAGCAGAATAAAAGCCTGCTCTGGCAAACCCTCCCAAATTGAAAAATTTGGCTGTAGGCTAGACACATCAGGTCTTGCTAAAGTTTGGTAATTAAGGTTTGGGAACGAAAGCCTTACAGGCCAGCCATAGGAGAAAGACAAGTTCTAATGAAGTTGACTAAGTAGTCAAAAATTTGAGATCTGTGTTTGTGAAGATTACAGCCACAATAATTGTGGTGAAGTGGGCAAGAAACCTGAAGAAAGTTTTGTCCAAGAAAAGTGGAAGTGATCTTAAATTTTATCATTGTTCTGAGCTATGTGAAATTATTAAATAGAAAATAATGTCCATGATCCTGACTCTAAAGTCAGAGGAACTGAGTTCAAATCTTACTACAGATGAGAATATCTGTATGAGCAAACTTCCTATAGAATTTCAGAGAAGGGCTTCCATATCTTTGGTTTTCAGTTGAACTGTCAAATCAAGCCAATAAGCATTTATTAAGTACTACTCCAGGCAAGAGAGGAATTGTGCCTTTAATAGATAGAGATAGAGATATAAGTTGATAGATAAATAGATAGATAGATAGATAATAAACATAGGAAAGATAGATAGATAGATGGATAGATAGATAGATAGATAGATAGATAGATAGATAGATAATAAACTTAGGAAAGATAGATAGATAGATGGATAGATAGATAGATAGATAGATAGATAATAAACATAGGAAAGATAGATAGATAGATAGATAGATAGATAGATAGATAGATAGATAGATAGATAGATAATAAACATAGGAAAGATAGATAGATAGATAGATAGATAGATAATAAACATAGGAAAGATAGATAGATAGATAGATAGATAGATAGATAGATAGATAATAAATATAGGAATACAGATATAAATATATGGACATATTAATCTGGGCAGAAAGAAGGAACTAGCATTAAGGAGGATTGGGAAAGATTTCTTGCAGAAAGTGGGAATGTGACTGAGCCAAGAAAACCATGAGAAGTAGAGGGAGAGAATTCCAAGCAGAGGGGACAGCTGGTCCAAATGAACCAAGCATGGAGCTGGAGTGTCATGTGTGAATCATCACAAGGGAGGCTAGTGTCTCTGGATTGCAGAATGTGTGGAGGGAAATGAGGCACAAGAAGATTAGAAAGCTCAGAAAAATAAAGATTAAATTGAAGATAAGGGAGTTGAGTTTGATGACCTCTGAGGTTATTTTTGAAATAAGAGAAAGCAATAAAATCTCAGTGAACATAAGACAGAAACCTTTGTATTTTCCCCGTTGGTTTCTAGCGCAGCTGTTGTTTGGATTCACTATGAGACTGAGATTGGAATGCATTTGTTGCAGATGGAGAAGCAGCCTCTACTTGTTGCACCTTTTAAAATGTACTCTTTGCCTCATCATGTTTACTAATTCATATAAATCCTGCTTTGTTGGCCAGAATTTGTTCTTTCTTACAGATTTCTACATTGTAATTTAGAATTTGACATTGAATTTCTGTTATGTATAAGGTATTGTTTTTGGAAATGGGGGGATAAGGACTTTTGGAATGATTCAATCCCTTCTCTCCTGGGGATTCTACTCTATTGAGTGGGGAACTGTAATGATGAATATAATAGAAGGTTTGATATAATGGAGACCAAAGCGCTCTAGAGAGAGAGAAAGTATTCTGGGAAAATAAGAAGAGAGAAACTTTTTAGCAGGTGGATTGGCTAGACAAGGTCTAATCTCCCAGAATTCCTCATCTGAGCATTGAATAAAGAGGATTCCATAAGGCAGAGGGGAGAGAGGAGCACATTGAGGAAGAGCACATGGTCTCATTAGATACCTGGAGGTGGCAGAAAATAAGACAGCATGAGATAATGGGGAATAGACAATCTGGATGGAATGAAGACTATATGAAGGAGAATCCCATGCAATCAAGCTCAAAAGGGAGACTAGCCAGACTGGGAAGGGCTTTCTTTGCTACAGTAAGGAGGATACATTTTATGCTACAGGCAATAGGGAACTATTGAAGATGCTTGTGCAGGAGAGATATTGATGGTTATATCTGCCCTTTAACAAAGTTCTTTTGGTAGTTCTGAGGAGGATATACTGGAGATCGTGAAGACTAGAAGTTAAGGAATTGAGATATTTTTATACCAATCCAGGTAAGAGGCTAGAAGGACCTGAACTGGGGCAGTAACTATTGAATTGAAGAGGAGAGGACCGATTTGAGAGTTGTTACTTAGGTAAATACAATCTTCTACTAGTTCCTCTATGTAATTATGTTAGGACTTTCTTGGCAGCATTCTTGAGGAACTGAAATGGCAATTTGCTGAAAATACTTGACCTTTAAGAGCTAACCCCTTTCATCCCAGTAAGTTCCTCTTATCTCTTTTTGTGTGGCAGCCTCTGACCTGTATAAGTGAAAAAGCAGGGACTTCAGGGTGCAAATGGTTCCATTTGTCAAAGCCCCTAAAGGCAAAAAGTAAAACCTTCAATTTCAAAAAAAAAGAAAGGTATCATCAGGCCAAAGAAGTCCTGAGCTAAAGATGAGCTGTCCCATTCCCATTAGAAATAAGGTTTGGTCATCCACAAATACCAGGAGGCAGAACAAATGAAATGGGGAAGTGGGAATCCCTGCAGATATTGGGTGTCATGATGATTGTCAAAACTTGTGCCTGGTTAAAGCCCAAAGGAGTGGGAGAGAGGCCATGCCCACCCATATCCAAAGTGATTCCACCCCAGGGGTGGAGATGTCGGGGCTGCCTTAAGGAAACACTCTAAATTTTCCATTTCAGACTTCCTTTCAAAGACAACTGGTCTTCTTGGGTTTAGATAGCTACCTAGGGAATTGCTGCAGGACTAATGTTTTGAATATTAAAAAAAATTAAAATATTCACTCAATCAAAAAATATCAAGAACTGACTACAACATGGTAGTTAGGCCCTGGTTCCGTGAAGTGGAATACAATTTTTTTTAATCCTACCCTCAGAGAATTCCTCATCTAATTGAGAGATCAGATATGTGAATGTAGAACCCAACTTAAATGAGTAAGTTATGAGAAAGCTATGGTTTTACAAGGGAGTAACAAAAGAGTGATCAAAGGGAGATGAGGAAAGCTCAATGAAAGTATTTAAGTATTAAAAACAGTTTTAATTATTAAAATAATTATTTAAGGATTAAAACAATTTTGAGTATTAAAAGGTTTTAAAGATTGACATTTTAAAAGTTTTAAATATTTTTAAAAGGAGGGAGGATAGAGGAATGATGGCTTTTACTTAAAAGGAATGAGTATGAGAAAGAGATAAGGAAATAATCCTAAGAAGAGCTAAAAAAGCCATGGTTCTGGTCATCTACACCAAAAATTTGCACTGGCTACCCATTGTTTCCCAAGTCAAATTCAATTCTGTTTGCATAGTATTTTAGATCTTGCAAAGATCTAAAATTATTAAATTATAATATGTATAAATTTATATAATATATATGAGATATATATTATATAATATATATAATTATTAAAATTATAATTCTTTTCTCCCAGTATTCTACATTCTGGCTAAGCTGAGTTGCTTTCCTTCTCCTCCACTGGTATATGACTTTATCTCCCCACTTGTTTTTGCCATTGTCCACACTCTTATCCTTGCTTGAAATTTTCTCTCCTACTTTTCTTTTTTTTCCACTGAACCTTCTTCCCTTCATCTTCCTTCTACTCCCTCCTGCTAGTTTCTCTAATGATGAAATTGCGGCTTTCTCATGCCCTCCTCCTTTAAGCTATGTTCTGGATTCATATGTGTTTCTATTTGACTTCTCAATATTAGGAGCTCTTACAACCAGTGCCTAGCTACCATGTTATAGTCAGCTCTTAATATTGTTGACTGAATGAATAAATGGTATGTAAACTAATATCAGGATATGCAAATAGAAAAAACCTATTTCTTTAAAATGCTGAACACGATGCTCTCAGAAAAACCCAAGACCTGCATGAGCTCATGTAAAATGAAATGGACTGTGTAAAAATAACAGCAATACTGAAAAATAATCAACTGTGAATGACTAGGCTATTTTCAGCAAGACAATGATCCAGACAACTCTGAAGGACTTAGGATGAAAAACGCTGTCCATCCAAAGAAAGCATTCATTGCCGTCTGAATGCAGACTAAATCTGAATCAGATCTGAATCATACTTAAAAAAAAAAGCTTTCTTATTTTTCATAAGGGATTTGTTGTTGTTATTGTCATTGTTGTTGTTGTTTGGTCTATGTTTGCTTCCACATCATGACTATTATGGAAATGTTTTGCATGACAGCTCATATATATGGAATTGCTTGCACTCTCAGTGAGGGGGATAAACAGAAAGAAGGGAAAGAATCTGGAAATCAAAGTTTCAAAAGTGAAAGTTGAAAATTATTCTTATATATGTGAGAAAAATCAAACACTAAGAAAAGAAAAAAGAAGACAAATATTTCTTTAAATGAAACTGTAATCTTAAGGGCTAATAATTATTTTAGATTTACCATGGGCTCCATTGCTGCAATGCATAATTTTGACTCTTTAATCACAACCCTCTAACCATGGAAGCTCCCCTCCCCAGCTCAATAAACACCAATGACTCCCCATCACCTCTGTGGTCAGATACTAAATCCTCGGGTATTAAAGTCCTTCATAACCTTGCTATCCCCATCCAAACCCTCCCGGTTTCCTTCCCCTCCATCTGTTCTGTCCAGTGATACTGGCCTCATTACTGCTCCAGAAATACAATACTTCATAACTCTGGTTCCAGCATTCTCTCTCCACATTCTCCCATGCTTGAAAGGCTCCCCCTCCCCCTCATGTCCTTAGCCATCTTTCAAGTCCCTACTAAGATCCCACTTTCTACAGGAATCCTTTCCCAACACTTTTTAATTACAGTATCTTCCCTTTCTTTATTTTTGACTACTTATCCTCTATATAATCCATCTACACATGTGTGATTCTTTATCCCCCTGTTAGATTTTAAGGTCCTGGAGGACAGGGATTACCCTTTGGCACTTTTAAAAATCTAGTGTCTCCCACAGTGCCCGGCACATAGTAAACATTAATAAAAGCATATTGACTGACTAATCTCCTAGCCTTACTCCTTTCTCTGTCCACAGCTCACTTCTCCTAAACGTACTTTCCATCCTCATAGCTGCCAGTCCCTTCATCCCCACATCATCTTTCTTGCTCTAACCTCATCCCCCTTCCTTCAAGAGATGGATCATTTAGTTAATAATGGCATCAATCAAAATTATATGGTACCCTCGTTTCTCTTGACCCTCTCCCTTATTCTTCCTTTTCCTATGCCTTTCCAATCGCTTATCACAGATGACTCCCACTATCCATCTTTTTGCTTCTTACTCACCTGATTTTGAACAGGGCTATGGGATTCCTGCCATAGGGACTGAGTCCACTACAAATGTGTCATGTAAACCCAGCTGGGCCCTCCTTACTGGATGCCAATCCCTTTACTCTTTCCTAATGTACTCCCTAACACACTCCCCACAGCATCTGTTTCAAACCTTCTCTTCTCTTCTCAGTCCTCCTACACTATTCACTCCCTCCTCCCTCTCAACAAAAAGACCTTGCCAGATATTCTCTGACAAAAATGAGGGCAGCCATCATGAGCTCCCTCTTCACAGTTCTGTACCTCAAATCCCCCGAACATTGTCCCTCCATTCTTTTCTCCTTTGAAACAGTTTTTATGAAGAGGTGGCCCTTCATCAATGTTATAAATCATGGCGTGATCCTATCACTTGTAGAAAAGTTTCCCTTCAAATATACCCCTTCTCTCCATAATATTTTTACAATTTTTATTCTTATATCACTTTTATTTGGAAATATGCTCATCCCCTTCTCCTACCCAGCATGCCATTCCCTGTGACTGACAATAAAAAGAGGGGAATAGGTCAGCAAAGTAACAAATACATTAGCTCATGATTACAATGACTGCAGTGATTCTCTGTCTCTGCTTCTGCCTCTCTGTCTCCCTCTTCTTGTTCCTCTCTTTCCTTCCCTTCTGATCTCTCTCTGAATCTCTCTCTTTCTTGCTGTCTGTCTCTGATTCTGCCTCTCTATTTCTCTTTGTCTCTCTCCCACCTCTGCAAATTGAGGAGAAAGTTCATGTTCTCATCACTTCTCTAGGGGTGAGCCCAGTTATTATAATCACACAGCTTCATTTTCTATTACCATTTCCATTGTTATAATCATGGGAATGTGTTGTTTTTCCTGATTCCTTATTTCACCCTTTCTCAGTTCAGAAATGCATTCCCATGCTCCTTTGAAATGTTCATATTCATTATTTCATTTGTCATAGCAATATCCCATTACAGTCACATGCTACACTGTTTAGCTATTCTCTAATCAATGGGGCATCTGCTTTGTTTCCCCTTTTCTACTTCTCCAACAAATGATGCTATACATAATGTGCAGAATAATTGGCCCTTCTCTTTGGCTTTGACCTCCTTGACACTCATCCCCAGCCTTAGAATCTCTTCGGCAAAGACTATGGACATTTTTATCATGTTTTCTTAATTCTAACTTGTCTAATTGCTTTCTAATTTATAGCTCCACCAATAATGGTGAATTAATAGCCTCTCTTTCCATTACTCTCCAACATTGTCTGTTCCCATCATCCATGCCACATTTTATTCAGATGTTCCCTAATCTATAGTGATTCATTTGACTTCTAGTTCTTTCTGCCACTCCCACCACACACACACAAAAACAATCAAAACAAAAATACAAACAAAATTATGATTATTTTCTTTCTCTTTTATCGCCTAGTAGTGAGATCTTAGGATCAAAGCCCATAGATGTTTTTCCTTCACATAATTTCACCGTGCTTTGTGGAGCAATTGTACTAATTCATATCTCCGCCGCCAGTGTATCAGTGGGTCTGTCTTGTTTCCATGTATCTCCAATATCGGCTTTTACTTCCTCATGTTTGCGTATCCATTCCTCTATGGAAGTGCAGCTACTTTGTTTTCTAGTTTTTCTCAGCACAATAACTCCTTCTCTGAATATTTTGCTGCTTATTTCTCCATGATTTTAAATCTCCAGTTAGCCACTGTCTCCTTTCTTCCCTGTTGCCTATGTCCTTCTTCCAAAAAACAAAAACAAAAACAACTAACATCTGAAAGCTTCCCTTTACTCCATCCTTCCATCCCACCACTGTCCTATATCTCCCTGTATTCCACAGCTCATTTCCTTTACAAACCAAAACAAAGTGTACATTTCCTCCCCATGCTTAGCCACCACTAAGTTCTCAACTCTTTTATGATCTCTCTCAATTGAAACTTCTCTGCAAGATCCACAGGGATCTCTGTTACTACTAGATCTTTTCTTAGCTCATATCTTTCTTGATTTAGAGACAATTAGATGGCTCAGTAGATAGTGTGCTGGCTGTGGAATAAGGAATTCAAATTTGATCTCACTATTAGCTGTGTGATTCTGGGCAAATCACTTAACCTTTGTTTACCTTAATTTCCTCATCTATAAAAACAAGAATAATAATGTCTCCCTCCAAGTGTCATGTGAGGTTCAAATAAAAATATATTTGTAAAGCAACAGTGCCTGTCTTGGAATAGGGACTATATATGTTTGTTCCTTCTACCTAAACCCTTGATTTCTGTGCAGCTTTTGATAGTGTTGACCACCTTTACCTTCTGGATGCTCCTTCTTTCCTGGGTTTTTATCATTGCTCTCTTCCTATTTGTCTAAAGCTTGAAAATAACTTCCCTAGAATTCTATTTCCATCCCCAATGTATGTGTGTATCTCTTGACTCTGATCTATGTCTCATCTTTCTACTTAACTTGTCTCTTTGTGATTGTAGCAACTCCCATGAGCTCAACTGTTAACCTGAAGCAGGTGCTTTCTAACTTTCCACGTGGAGTCCTCGTATTCATCACCACATTTTCTCCTTCCATCAGGTATTTCCATTTGAATGCTTCATTGGCATTTCACACTCAACATGACCACAGCCCACCTCATTATCTTATCCTCTAACTTTCTTCTCTTAACTCCTTGTCCTTTTCCAGCACATCTATCCCTTCAGATTCCAGTTCACAACTTACTTTTCTATCAACTTCAGTATTTATTGTTGATTGATTGACCCACAGCTCAACTCTCTCATTCAGCCTCTCTAGGCAGTTTTTTTCCAGATTTTGTCTCCATAAAATCTATTTCCTCTACTCTTACTGACATCACCCTAGGTCTGATCCACATTATCTCTTAACTACACTATTGTAATAATTTTTTAATGTAGCCCCCTTATGTGCAGCCTTTATCCTCACCAGTCCATCTACTAAATAACTTTCTGAGGGATACTCACAAAGAATTGTCCTGACCATGTCATTTTCTTGCTCAAGAATCTCCAATGAATCCCTATTACCTCCAAGAAAAACACAAATTTATCATCTGGGTGTTAAATTGCTTCAGAATCTGATTACAATCTATCTTTCTGGATTGACCACATATTCTTCCTTCTTACACTGACTACATTCCAGCCCCATCAGACTATGTGCTACTTCTGTTGTGTGACATTGTGCCTTTTCCATCTAGGCCTTTTACAATATGTCCTCACTGTCTCAAATGATCACTGCTTGATCTCAGAATTCTTTAAACCAAGTAAAACACATCTCAGAACCTCAATGAGTTTTAGAATTAGAAGGGACCCTAGTGTCCAATTAGCCCAAACCTATATATATATATATATATATATATATATATATATATATATATATATATATATACATATATATATATACACACAGAACTCCTACTTTTATATGCTCAACAAGTGGCTCTGCAACATCAAATTAAACATTCTTAATGAGGGGGGAACCTCCTAAGATACTCAATTCTCCTTTTAGAAAACTCTAATTATGAGAAAGTTAAATTTTGCCCTTAAACCTCAATTTGCATTTTACAATGTACATCCATGGCTCTGGTCTGTGTCCTCTGGTCTCAAATGTCCCCAAGAACATCAAATGTTGTTCTTTTCTAATTCCTTCAGGGATTAGGGCTTCACTCCCTTCCTTCCTCCATCCCCTGTTAGGTTCTTACTAAGTGCTAATGACGACAGCACGTTACAATCCCCCAATTATTTCACATTTATTTTGCATGATTTCTATACCTAATTATCTCTGACAATGTCCTCATTAGGGTGTATGCTCTTTGTGGATAAGAAATACCTTGTTTCAATCTGTACAACTCTCCTTTTTTGCAGGTTGCCTGTCAAGTAGTAAATGATCAATAAAATCTTTTAAACCCTGAATTTCTCATGTAATCCTAAAAGTGAAGGAGGATTGCACATTTGAGATTCTGCATCAGAATTTTTATAACTGTTTTTACAAGAATTTATATTCTGTCCCTTCTACCACCCCCTCCTCTCCATCACTAAAGCCAGAATAAAACAAAAATATCATCATAAGCCTACATAGTCCAGCAAAACAAGTCTCCCATCGCCATGCCCCCAGATGTCTACTTCTCTATACAGTGTTAAGTCCGTCAGTTCTCTGACAGGAGGTGAATGTTCTGGCATGCAATGACATGGTCCTCTGGATTTGCTGTTTCACAATGCATTGACCAGAGCTACTATGACTTCCCTAAGTGTTTTGTTGTGTGTACTTGTATTTTTGTGAGTAGATCTTCTCCAAGTTGTGCTTATATTGGATATATCTCTTTTACATGATGCCTTTTTGAGATACTTAATAATAGTTCTCATCATGCAGCTTTTTCTCCTCCTGGCTAAATACTCCCAGTGGTTTCAGCTGATCAGAATCGGACATCAACTCAAGGCTCTTCCCCAGATGGGTTTTTCTTTTTGAGGCACTGTCCAGCTCATCACTTTTCTTCCTGAAAGATGATGCTCTGGCCTGACATTTTTCTCCAAGTATGATGTGCCTAGGCCATTCATTTCTAGAATTAATGCCTCTTAATGAAACCAAAATTCACATTTAGCTTCTCACCTGCAATATCACACTCTTTCCTCTCATAGTACTCTCAGTCTTATAGGATAATTTTTGTGAAAAACCAAACTACGATGCTTTAAAAGATTTGAACAACATAGTTTCTGAGTAACACAATCATTTTTATTAGTTAAACCACTATGTTATCAATAAAAGAATGGTCATTTGGCCATCTCTCTTAGACCAAAGACTCATAATCTTCGTGAGGTCAAAATTCATACGTCCTTCATATAGGAGGTGAGGGTGATAATCAACTAGGAATGATTAAAAGAATCATTATTATTATTAACTATATATTATTATGTATATTAAAATAAACATCTTGGGGTACGTAACCTAAATCACTCAAATTTTGGTCAAAGACACATCAATATCCATATTGCCCGTTTTGAGAAAAGGAAGAACCAACCTTTCCAGTACCTGTCTCAACAAACACAATGAACAGGAATATAGCTATTAACCCCAAATTAGAAGAATTTCTTCTATTGTCTGAATAGTCTTGGCCTGGGTAAATCACCAAGAGAGATTTCCCACATGGTTGTTTTTTGGGTGGAAAGACCTCAGTTCAATTACAATAATTAGTTATTAAGTATAAGAGAAGCATCCATTTCTCACATAAATAATCCATGTAAATAGTCACTTGATATCTTTGTCATTTTCTACTTGGGAAGTTGATTTGGTTTGTAGGCACTCTTTTTTTTTTAATGACTTATTATTGAAATAAGATATTCACAACTTTTCAATTTTACGAGATATGTTGTTCTTTGATTATTAATGGTAACAGATTGTTACTGGCATAATTTAAATTATTAAGTAGCTTTTCTTATGGCATAAGAGCAATCATTTACAAGTCCTAGTAGTTTGTGATGGAAGAAATATTAGCTCTTCTCCTGGCCTTTAGGAAATGTTTACATTAAGACCTTGTCTGATTGTTGCAAACCTTCACTGTGAAAAATATATTAGAGTTTTGTAATCTAGAGCATTTCTGGAAATTCCAGTAGAGTAGTTACTGAGTCCTGCCTTCCTCATTTGCTACTGATCTTCATATCTGCTTCTTCCTCTGTAAAATTTAAGTAAAAATAAATTTTAAAATGAGCGAACTCATGGTGAAGCTTTAAAAATTCCTCTGATGGAATATATCAGGATTTTAATATGGTCATTGTTCTTGATATAATAGTAAGTGATTATCCTCTTTGCACCTTACAAATGACACTGAAAAAAAAACCAACCTTTTTTCACTGTCTTCCTTCCTCATTTCTGTTTTTCCCTTTTTCTCTTTACAAGAAAATTGATTTGCATCCAATAAGGACACATACATACACACACAATAATAAAGCATGTATACATGCTCAACATATACACAAATGTACAACACGTACTACATACATGTGCATATATAACATATATGTATGTACACACAGAAGAGATAGACAGATGGGTATATAAATAGATAGACAGATAGGTAGATAGATATATGGATGAAGATAGATAAATATGTAGTCAATCATTCCATCATGTCCCATTCTTCATGATTCCATGGACTATAATACATTAATACTGTACATGGGATTTTCTTGGCAAAGATACATCTCAGTATCCATTTGCTTCTCCAGTGGATTAAGGTAAACAGAAATTAAGTGACTGGTCATACAACTAGTAGGAATTTGATACTGAATTTAAACTCTGGTCTTTATGATTTCAGATCCAGTCGCTCTATCAATTGAAGGTCACACAGCTGTTAAGTACTTGAGTCTGCATTTGAATTCAAGTCTCTCTAATGCCACAAACAGTTCTTTATTCACTGAACCACTTAAAACACACACACAGACACAATTGTGTGTGTGTGTATATATATATATATATATATATATATATATATATATATATATATATATATGTGTGTGTGTGTGTTCATGTGTGTATATATATACATTCATATATATATGTATATATATATATATATACATATATATATATATATATATATATATATATATATATATATATATATCCACATACATACATGTGAAAGAGAGGAGGAAGGGAGGAGAGAGGAGTGGAGGAAGGGGCTTCCATGGCTCATGTTATTGATTAGAGTGGACTCAGGAAACTCAATTCAGAGGTGAAATAAGGGACTCTTGTATGAGAAAATGAATGGCATTCTATATTAACTTAAAATTTCCAGCATCAGGAAGTACGTCTTGCTAGTGAATTGTGTCCTTTTTCCAGTGATTAATCATTACCCGGGCAGATTACCTTGCTAGAGAATTGCCTGTCTTTGTCAATCAGTTTGTGATTTATCAGGGACCCAGAGCATCTAGACAGTCAGCATCTGCCTGGTTTTGCCACGATGTCTCCTTTACAGCCAGAGATGCCATCAGTCTCTTCAGGCATTCTCCTAGCTCCCCCGGGGGGCTGTCTGGTTGAAGCCTTTTGACTGGTGACAGCTAGGAAGGTCAGGAGGCATTAGTCTTGAATTCCTGTCCCATTCTGTCTGTGACAAACCATCACAATTTGCTCACAAGGCACACAGAGAGAAATTCATCCTCTTGGGTTTGCAGAGATCTGATCTGAGGAGCCCCATTGAGGGGGATTCATAGGAACATTCTTACTTCTGTCCACTGGAGGGACAAACATCTGACTTTTAACTCTGGACTCTGGATTTTTCTGACTTTGGACATCATCAACTCTCTTATTCTTAGTTTTCACTCCTGTTAATTGGGAATAACAGATGCTTCCTGGTTGTCCTGTATCTCACATTGCCATGCTTGTTTAAAATTCTTCATTAAAAACACGGCACCAATAAAGTATTCGACTCATCATTTGCATAGTTGCTGCTTCTATTGCTACTTTGATCTACACTTATCATTTTGGCAGTGAGTGAAGGGAAGCTTCCTGAAGAGATCCCGTCTCCTTCCAATGCAGGAGCTTTTCCATGGCTAATGGTCCTGGGAGATGGAAAGCTAACATATTTATGATCATGCATTCAACATGTTTCAAAGTCATGACTTGAAATTGGGTCTTACCTTTATCACGGCTGGCTCTCTAGCCTATAAATGTCTCTTTCCTCTTCCAGGCACCAGGAACGTTGCTATCATCTAAGCCTCTCCATCCCCATCAAATTGCATCTGCACATTTTATATATGAAAGCATTCTGTATGTCATTAGTGATCAAAGTAACTCTTTCCCCAAATTATTAGATAAGTTTTTGAGGACATTTTTATCTTTGTAATCTCAGTACCTAACAGAGTGCCCACAGAACTGCACTTAATTATAGCTTGCTGCTTGATTAACAACTCTAAAGTATTTGTTGATAAATTAGTGGTTTATACAGGGCACAAGAAGAATTCCCATTGATGGAGGTCTTTGACTGGAGCTGACTACAACTAAAGTTTGGAATCCAGGGGAAATTGTCTGTTGATTTTTGTGTCTCCAAGAGGCTTCCCATATTTTGACTATCTACCCCCCACCTAAGTACCTAACTTGGTAGGTAAGAGCAGGTAGTGAGGTAACTTCCTAAAATTGAAATGAGCTCAATAGGCCTTACTTTCTCTAATTTATCTAACTATGGTGGATATAGATGGTAGGCACTGAGCAAAGTACAGTTTTGTAAAGGATGCTTTTCTATCCTCTCACACATAAGAGGTGTGTGTGTGTGTGTGAGAGAGAGAGAGAGAGAGAGACAGAGAGAGAGAGAGAGGCAGAGAGACAGAGACAGAAACAGAGAGACAGAGAGAGAGAGAGAGACAGAGAGAGAGAGAGACAGAGAGAGAGAGAGAGAGAGAGAGAGAGAGAGAGAGAGAGAGAGAGAGAGAGAGAGAGTCAGAAACAGAAAGATAAAAAGACAGAGAGACAGACACAGAGAGAGAGAGAGAGAGAGAGAGAGAGAGAGAGAGAGAGAGAGAGAGAGAGAGAGAAAGACAAAGAGAAAGTGTACACAAAGGTATTGAATATGTCATCTGAGTTTGGAATTCATAGAAATAGATATTTCTGGAAGCTCATGCGAGATAAGCTTATGAATACCATGTAGTTTTCTACAAAGAATGTCTAGGTTCCTGATTCAGGCATGGTGTCTGGGAGATGGAAGGAGAGGAGGGAGATCTAAGACTTCAGCAGGAGAGTGAGTGCTAGTGCACTATGGGGACTTAAAATTTCATAACTTCATCTCATAAATCATCATTGTTGTTAATATCACCAAGCAAGGAAACTGTAAGGAGGCAGATTTAGATTTCAGGAGAGGAGAGGAAGGGGAAAATAAATAAAATATACAAAAAACTTTTCTTTATAACTAGAGCTTTTGAAAAGTAGAAAAGAGCATATTGGGAGATTATGACTGTACCCATCACCACCACCACTACCACCACCACCATCATCAACATCATCAGCATCATTATATTAGCTATATTTATGCTGTGTTTTAAGGTTTTCAGAGGATTTCAAAAATATTACTTTACTTTATCCTGAAAATAACCCTGCTCTATTATTTTTATTTTAAAGATGGGGAAATTAGGACAGATAGTCTTTAGTGATTTAATCCGTCAACATAGGACTTCCTGACTCTGGGGCCATTGCGCTATCTAACCTTTCTGTGTAGAGACCCATCTTCATTTTAGCTCTTCAGATAATGATTGAATAAAGATTTTAATTCTTCCCAGAGGTGATTGTTACCCAGCAATCAACTGCATCAACTGACTTCCAAGGTCTATTGAGGCTCTACAATTCAGTGATAAAGTATTAGTCCTATTTTACACTAATTCACATATGCATGTGTATAAATATTTAGATAACATCAGTCCATACCATTGAGATCAATGAATTCATGGGAGCATTTTCTCAGGCACATCTGGAGCTTACCTTGCAATGGAGCATTTCTACCAAGTCTTATCTGACCCATCTTAAATAGTGACTGGATATAATTCCATAAGCTTTAGAGCTGGATTGCACATTAGATATTCTGCCACCTAATTTCATAGATGAAGAAACTAAACATCAGGTAAGAGAAGTAACTTGACCAGATCATACACAGGTTTTGAGGTAGAGTAGAGCTTGCCACTATTGGTGGTGATCTTTCATGACACCATATGACCAAGTAGTTGTATAATGAGTTCAAGATTCTGAGTTTGAAGAAACCCCAGTCATCAGCTAGAGTATCATCTCAGGACCCTTTTATACTCTCAACAATTATCAACGACTCCCCCACAAAAAAAAAAGGCTTTTGATGATGTATATCTATCAATTTTATTGTATTAGAAATGAAAATGTCTTCATATTATTGTGGAAATTGTTTTGATCTTGCAGGATCCCTCAATGGGTTTTAGGGAATTTAAGAAGTATTCAGAACCTACTTTGAAAAGCAAGAAGTCTAGCAAAATGCCATCTTAACCAAGAATCTTCGATCCAATTTCCCTCACCAATGATTCCCTGCTCATTTGAAGACATTAGTGGGTGGCACATACCTTCTAGGTACAGAGGACAGTATGAAAAAATAGAGGAAACACAAGATGTAAATCAGACTTGGCCCAAGTTCAAAAGGAAGAATAAACAGATAACAATAAGACCTAATGCAATGCCTACTTGCAAAAGAAAAGTGAATGAAGGAATGAATTAATGAATAACAACAACAACAACAAAAAAGATGTATTATGCATTTCTACAGCAACATTATTCTAAGCTGGGAACAATGAAAAGCAAACAACTGAAAACAGCTCTTGCTTTCAAAGGGATTATATTTTTACAAATAAATAATAAAAGAAAAATATCCTGATTTGGAAATTTACAGAAATGAAAGTGGGGCCATGAGAAAGTAAATCGACAGTTCCCTTCCAGGAAAGTGGTCAAGTTAATCTGGTGAAAACCCTTGGCTACAGAACTGGAGAGACTTCAGAGAATTGTGACTGGGACTTTCTTGACATAGTGCTCTGGGAGAAGCAGACACTGGGTAGGAGAGGGCTGCTTCTGATACTTAGGGTAAGATGATTATAGAAGAAATATAAAGAAATTGCTTTGTGAGGTCCATCTGGGGTAAAACAAGCATTAGTGAAAAGTCAGAAAGAGGCTTCATGGGAGCTTTGAGAATGAGCTAGGCTTTAAAGGGTCAGAGAATTTAAATGTGGGTGGAGACACTGAAGAGATGAAGGGCATGGTGGAATGGGGATGATAGCAAAGGAACAGAAGAGGGTCAAAAGAAGATATGTAAAAAGAATTGCAAATGGTCTAATTTGGCTAGATTTTCAAGCACTTGAAAGAGAATAATAGGAGACAGCCTAAAATAGAATAGCCTTGGATTTTAATAGTCCTTGAACACAAAAAGAGTTTGAATTCTACATAGGAGGTAATCAGAATCCATTATCTATCAGCTAGCATTTCTTATTGAGCAAAATTCTACGGAAACAATAAGCAAGCAAAAAGACATTATTGTAGTTGTTATTCAGTCATTTAGTCACATCCAACATTTCATTACCCCATGGATCAAAGCATTTTATCATCCATTATCTCTGGAAGTCTGGTCAGGTTTATTTCCAATGTTTCCATGATATCATCTGTCCATCTCATTCTCTAACCTTCTTCTTCTTCTTCTTCTTCTTCTTCTTCTTCTTCTTCTTCTTCTTCTTCTTCTTCTTCTTCTTCTTCTTCTTCTTCTTCTTCTTCTTCTTCTTCTTCTTCTTCTTCTTCTTCTTCTTCTTCTTCCTCTTCTTCTTCCTTCTTTTTCCTTCTTTTCTTCTTCTTCCTTCTTTTTCTTTTTCCTTCTCTTTTTCCTTTTTCTTTTTCCTCTTCTTCTCCTTCTTCTTCTTCTTTCTTCTTCTTCCTTCAATCTTTCTTAACATCAAGGTCTTCCAATAAATTCCATATTGTCATTATGTGGTCAAAGTGTTTAGTTTCAGTTTCAATAATTGATGTTACAGTAAATAAATTAAGTTATTTAACTATGGACTGACTTGAACTCTTTGCTGGCTGAAGGTTCACATCTTCTCCAGAACAATTCAAAAGCATTGATTCTGCAGGGCTCAGCTTTTCTCACCAACTCTCAAAGTCATCTATTGCTACTAGAAAAACCATAGCTTTCACTATTTGAATCTTTCTTGGCAAAGTGATGTCTGCTTTTTAGTATGCTTTTTAGTATTTTTCTGGAACTCCCTTGCTTTCTCCATAATTCAGTGAATTTTGGCAATTTGTTCTCTAGTTTCTCTATCTTTGAAAAACAGCCTGCTCTTCTGGTAATTCTTGATTCATATATTGCTGAAGCCTAGCTTTCAGAATCTTTTTTTCATTCAATAGTATTTTATTTTTCCAATTACATGTAGAAATTTCAACATTCATTTTTGTAAGATTTTAAGTTCCAATTTTTGTCTTCCCTTCCATTACCTTCTCCTGCTCTAAAACAGCAGACCATCTGATAAAATGGTTATAATTTTACAATCAATTTAAATGTATTTCCATATTTGTCCTATTGTAAAAGAAAAGTCAGAACAAAAGGAGAAAAATCACAAGAAAGAAAAAATATAAGCAAAAAAGGTGAAAATAATATGCTTTGATTTGAATTCAGTCTCCATAGATCTCCCTCTGGATGTGGATGCCATTTTCCTTCCCATGTCTACTGGAACTGTCTTGGAACAATATTGCTGAGAAAAGCTATGTCTATCATAGTTGATCATTGCATAATCTTGTTGTTGGTGTACAGTATGTCCTGGTTCTGCTCACTTCCCTTAGAATCAATTCATATAAGTCTTTGCAGGGTTTTCTGAATCAGCCTTTTAATCATTTCTTCTTCTTCTTCTTCTTCTTCTTCTTCTTCTTCTTCTTCTTCTTCTTCCTCTTCCTCTTCCTCTTCCTCTTCCTCTTCCTCTTCCTCTCTCTCTCTCTTTTGAGACAATTGGAGTCAAGTGACTTGCTCAGAGTCACACAGCTAGGAAGTATTAAGTGTCTAAGGTCAGATTTGAACTCAGGTCCTTCTGACTGCTCTATCCATTGCACCACCTAGCTGCTTCCATCATTTCCTACAGAAAAAATAATATTTCATTACATTCACGTACCATAACTTATTCATTCAGCCATTCCACAGTTGATGGGCATCTACTCAATTTCCAATTCTTTGCCATATTACAAAAAAGGCTGCTACAAATATTTTTTGCACATGTAGGTTCTTTTCCTTCTTTATTATCTCTTGGGAAAAAATTCAGTCATGGCACTACTGGATCACAAGATATGCAGTTTTATAGCTTTTGAGCATAGTGATAAATTGCTCTCCAGAATGGCTGGTTAGTTCACAACTCCACCAACAATGTATTAGTATCCCAGTTTTCTCATACCCCCTATAACATTTATCATGATCTTTCCTGCCATTTTACTATATTACAGAATCTTAAACATAAGCTTGCTGGCATATGAAATAAGCACAGCTATTCAGTAATTTTAATTTTCCTTGAAATTGTCTTTCTTTAGATCTGGGACCTAACTGAGTTTTTCCAATCCAATGACCACTGCTGAGTTTTCCAAATTTCCTAGTGTATTTAATGCATCACCTTAACATCATCATGTTTTAATGCTTGAAAAAGCTCCTCTGGAGTTTCCTTACCTTCAATAGCCATATTATTAGTAATGCTTCCTAAGGTGCCCTTGATTTAAGTCTCCAGGATATCTGACTCTAGATCAATAACTACACCATTGTGGTTATTGGTGCTGATAAGATCACTTCCTCTGAGAGCTCACATTCTAATCAGGAGAGTGTGCAATCCTGTGTGTGCTTCCAAGGTATATACACGGTGGGTTGGAGATTATTTTAGAGGAAGGCTCTAGCATTGAGGAGACTAGTTAGCATTAAGGGAAAAGCTTCTTCTTCTTCTTTTTTTTTAAATTTTTTATTATATATATATATTTTTTATAATATTATCCCTTGTATTCATTTTTCCAAATTATCCCCCCTCCCTTTATTCCCTCCCCCCGATGACAGGCAATCCCATCCATTTTACATGTGTTACAATATAGTCTAGGTACAATACATGTGTGTGAATATCATTTTCTTGTTGCACAATAAACTTTAGATTCCAAAGGTACATGCAACCTGGGCAGACAGATATTAGTGCTAACAATTTACATTCACTTCCCAGTGTTTCTTCTCTGGGTGTAGTTGTTTCTGTCCATCATTAATCAATTGGAATTGGATTAGCTCTTCTCTATGTTGAAGATATCCACTTCCATCAGACTACATCCTCATACAGTATTGTTGTTGAAGTGTATAATGATCTTCTGGTTCTGCTCATTTCACTTAGCATCAGTTGATGTAAGTCTCTCCAAGCCTCTCTGTATTCCTCCTGCTGGTCATTTCTTACAGAGCAATAATATTCCATAATCTTCATATACCATAATTTACCCAACCATTCTCCAATTGATGGACATCCATTCATCTTCCAGTTTCTAGCTACAACAAAAAGAGCTGCCACAAACATTTTGGCACATATATGTCTCTTTCCGCTCTTTAGTATTTCTTTGGGATATAATCCCAGTAGTAGCGCTGCTGGGTCAAAGGGTATGCACAGTTTGATAACTTTTTGGGCATAATTCCAGATTGCTCTCCAGAATGGCTGGATTCTTTCACAACTCCACCAGCAATGTATTAGTGTCCCAATTTCCCCACATCCCCTCCAACATTTATCATTATTTGTTCCTGTCATCTTAGCCAATCTGACAGGTGTGTAGTGGTATCTCAGAGTGGTCTTAATTTGCATTTCTCTGATCAATAGTGATTTGGAACACTCTTTCATGTGAGTGGATATAGTTTTAATTTCTTTCTCTGAGAATTGTCTGTTCATATCCTTTGACCATTTATCAATTGGAGAATGGTTCGGTTTCTTATAAATTAGGGTCAGTTCTCTATATATTTTGGAAATGAGACCTTTGTCAGAACCTTTGTTTTTAAAAATATTTTCCCAATTTGTTACTTAAGGGAAAAGCTTCTTAAAGAATGTGGAGTTTTAGCTGAAACGTCAAGGCAGACAAGTGGCAGAAATTTAGGTTTCTGAAAAATTTGTAGGACTGGAATAAACTAATAAGGAATTAGATATGATTTGTCTTATGGAAAAAAAGTATATTATGAATCTTTGGAAACACTGAGACATGGAGTCCAAATTAACAGGACTTTTGAGGTAGCTTGTCTATTTAGAATATTTGACTCCAACTAGTTAATTTAGACTTTGTATTCAATTTCTCCCCATTCTGACAGCTCTAACCAAAGAGTGATATTAATATAATAACTCATTTAATTGAGGCAAAAGTGAAGGATAAAATAATAGAAAATTAATATTCCAAAGCAGCTGTGTTGTATCTGACCACTGTGTATTCTAAGAGCAGCTTGAAAAGAAGTTCCTATAATATTTAACTTCAGTTAGAGATAGGTAGGGTTTAAGGTCTTTTTATACCTGAAGTGGCCTTTTGGTGGGTTCTGGTGCTAAATAATTCACTGAAAAGGGCGGCTAGGCTGCTAAGTGGTTAGAGCATCATCCCTGAAATCAGGGGACATGAGTTCAAATCTGGCCTCAGACACGTAATACTTCCTAGCTGTGTGACCCTGGACAAGTCAATTAACCCCAACTGCCTCAACCAAAAAAAATAATTCAATGAAAGACTGAGTTTGTCTCACTGGCATGGCTTACCTGCCCTGATCATATCTGCATGGATACATAGACTTCCCTTTATGCACACATAGCCTAAAATTACTATTTCTCTTCATGGTTTCTTCTTTCCCCATTTCTTTGCAGACGTCACTTAGTTTGCCTTGAATTCTATTCATCATTTTTCCATCTTCTGTTGTGTTTTTCTGCCCTGGCTTCTTTTTATACTCTCTATGATCAGAAACCTAGGAGAATCATCAAATACTCTACCAACACTTTTGGTGGGAACATTCCTCCCTTCTCTGACTTTTTTCACCATGAAAAGGGCTTGAGTGTCCCTCTCCTGGCATTTTGCAGGGATATTTTTTCTCTGTCCCTTTCCCATAAACAAAAGAAGGGAGAGAATTCCATCCAAATCAACTCCTCACCCTGACAAGCTTCTGGCCATCAGACAAAAATGACACACTAGAGCAGATTAAAAATAGAAAGTTATTATTTTTCAGAAATTCTCTAATGATTGAAATATGAACCCTTATAATCCACCATTCTATTAAGACTTCATTTTTCTCAGCTTTTCCCGCTGGAAAGAGCCCAAACCATCTTTTCATCATGATTTATTTTTCTGATAGATAAAAGATGGGATTAATCCTTTTCAATATATTATTTTAATACTGTGAAATCTCCCTAGGAAAAACTGTGAAGGACCAAAAAGTCAAAGATTAAAAATAAATCTAGAGGAAAGATTCAGACTCCTTCAGACAGAACCAGGAAGATGGAAAAGTGATATGAAAAGGTTTTCTAATGAATTTTTCATTATTCAATCAGCACTAAGAACTTATTTTGTGTCCAACCCTAGCCTGGAATTTGAGAATACAAAGACAGCAGTAAAAGTTTCTACTCTTAAGCAAATGACATATTAACCGAGAAGATGATATGTATACACATTGTCATATACAAAACAAACAAAATGCTGAGTGCTGTAAAGTTCCATGGCTCCCACTGTCTACAGGCCAGGTAGTTACAGTTCAGCACTTCCCCAGGTTCTCTGGACCCCTTCAACTCTTGTTGATACCATTCCCTCTATAGTAGGGGGTAGCCCTTATTTAGCCATGAATAACCAGTTTAGTTTTCACACAGAAATAAATACTCCAAAGACCATTATCACCTATATGTTTATAATTATTTGTATATTTATATAAATATTTTTCTAACATGTGAGAACCATAATCCCTCTATTCTTTTGTTCTACAACAAAGAATAAGGGCAAAAGAAAAGGATTAGATTCATAGCTTCATTCCCTATCTATAAAGCAGAGTCTCATCCTCCAAATCCACTTAGTGTTCTCTGGCTTCTCGGCGTTTCCATATTGGTGTGGCTGGCTGTACCAGTCTTGCTACAATTCTGGTGGCAAAATCAACATTAGATTCTCACTCCTAGTTCCTATGAGGATCACTTCTAGCATCTGAAACTGAAAAGGATAGACAATACAGGACAGCAATAAACACCCCCAGGCCCATTCCTCTGAGCCACAAAGGGTTAATAGGCAAAGGAATATTCCTCCCCACACTGGTTTGGATAGTAGCATTTATCCCATGGGTGAAGTGGGATCTTTGTACTGGAATTGGGAGACAAGTGTTATAGAAAAGAAAATCAGAAAGAATAGCTCAGTCTCTCCAGTTTTAAACAAGATGGCAACCAATCAATGCAACCCCTTCCACCCATATGGAAGGGAATGTAAGCCTCCATGTTGGGAAACATGGACATGCTTGAAAGATCCTTCAAGAGTGCTTGGTAAAAGTGGACAACCAGATGAACATGGTTTACAGTCATACCTTAGAGGAGGGAGGACCACTAAGGAACCTAAGGAACTAGGAAAGATTTTATACTGATTTTGCAAGTGGGATGTGATTGATTGTCAGAAGTTAATTTCATGTTTGCTAATAGTTAAGGATGTATTATTATGAATGCAGTGAGAGGATGGAAAGGTGGATTCTGGGAGTTTGGGAAATAAGGACATTCTAGGTAAAAAGGACAGCCACTGCAAAGGCAGAGATGGAAGATGAAGTGTTAGACTTGGAGAGGTAGGAAAAAATCTGGCTGAGAAGAAAGCTCAGTGTCCAACAGAGGAGTATGTATTTCATTTTAGCATTGATGAGGAGACCCTAGAGTTTCTTGAGCAAAGGAGTAAAAAGGACAAATCTGAGCCTTAAGAAAATCACTTCAGGGACCTTGTGGATGATAGATTAACAACAGCAGCAAAAGTAAAAATGAAAACAAAAACCTGTTGTGACCCAACATCATAGCTCTCTCAACTGAAGCACACTGTGACAGAAAACCTTCTCATCAATCTTTTCAAAGGGATATTACTGTAAAACTTTCAACATTTGATTTACAATTGTATTTGCCTGTTAGACATTAGAAAGAATTGAAAATTAATTTCATTACTCTGCAAGTGCTGCAGATATTGGATATCTGACATAAAGAGCATTCTCTGACTTTTGTTCCATATTTTTCAGGCACAGAGAGAGCGTTTTCTTTTTGCCATTTGTTTTGTTTTCAATCTAGTTCATATTACTAAATCAGAGGATTTTAAAAGAACTAAATTTTGTGCTTGTGTTTCTTGTTGTTTGACAGAGAAATGGACATTTCACAATATTCCTACTAGAAATAGGGGTTCTGCTCTTCTATTGATGGGTTCCTTTCTTGGATATGTTGAATAACTTCTAGTGTGGCCCATGTGTGATGTCACACTGTGTGTAAGACTTTGGCTTGCCATTACTTGAAAAAAAATGACTGTTCATGGAAGGTGAATGGGATAAATAATTGGGAATATCTCCTACTTATCCTGGGACCAGTTACTGACTTTCACTGGAGTAAAGATGGCAAAACCAGCCATTGGGAATGTGGAATAAATGATGTACAAAGCAGTATTATTTGTAGATGATAATTAGTATGAGTCAAAGTAAGTGAACATAATAAACAGTATTATGTGGAAGCAGAAAGGTGAGAAGAACCTACACATTTCTGGGAAGGAGGTGCCCTAGTGTTGGTCCAGAATAAAGAGCAGTTACCTACTACTGGGAACCTTGAGAATGTGAGGACAGTCAATGATGGGAGGAGTAGAGGCAATGATTCCTTCCTTAGTCTTCAGCTGGAAAGATAGAAGACCTTTAAATTTTATTCCAGCTCAAAAATTAAGAAACCTATTAATTCACATCATCCTGTCAAGATCACAGGAGACCCTAATATTCATATAGAGGATGTCGCTATATTTGTGACTACAAGGACCATAAGGCCAAGAGTTGAGATACTTCAATACACAGGGAATGAATATTTATTTCTTATTTCTATTCAAGAGAAAATAAAATACAAGGGGCTTAAATTTTGACATACTCTTGATGGACAGATATTCCTTGTGGAATTCATATTCTAAAGACGTTTTACAACAGAAAGAGACAACTGAGGGAGGTGTTCTGATGGGGATCCTGGCTGGTATCCCAAAACTTACATTGGATTAGCATTTATGAATATAATTGTTCTCCAGATAGTGCTATCTACTCTTAAATATATATATTTTTTCATTTTTGCATATCATTCATATTAGAAAAAAAAATCCTTCCAATCCCCAATCTCTCTGTAATGGATTTCTTTGTCAATCCTACAAATAGGGAGTCCCTGGCACTCATCATTGTTTAAGAATTAATTTTAAGAAGGACATCAGTTCCTCTCATGCAGCCATAAATTTCTAGCAAATGCTTTCTGCATCCAACATAATGGCTTAATTAATAATAAGGAGAAAGGACATAATTGTAGTATCATCCATTTTTAATTTAGTGTAACATCTGAAGATAATCCTTTGCCAGAAGTTAACTTTGTGTTTGCTAATAGTTAAGGATGGATTATTATGAATGCAGGGAGAGGATGGAAAGAAGATAGGAAAAAATCGGTTATTTTGATTTGGATCCGAATGAATGCAAATTCCTTCAAAAAGCTTAATGTGTGTGTGTGTGTGTGTGTGTGTGTGTGTGTTGTGTGTTTCTGTGTGTTTTTGTCCCAGAATCTTACACAGAGTGGACACTTTTCACATGCTTTTTGCACTAAATTCTCAGAAATTATACATACATACATATATATATACATATATATGTATATATACATATATATGCATATATACCTACACATATATGCATATATGTATGTATTATATACTGATAGAATATGTGTTTTTGTATGAATGTGTTTTTGGCTGTATAATTGTATCTGCCTATCTATTAAACATTAAAAATACTCTCTAAGTATCTATTTGTCTGTCTGTCTACCTATCCAAATATTCATCATGATATCTATCACCCCAGATTTAGATACCCAGAGAGTAATGGTTAGGTAGAGCCAATATGGATGGGGCTCCTAGAATCATAGGACTAGACCTGGAAAGGACCTTCAAGATAATTACAACTAACCATTCCATTTTACAAATGAGGAAACTTGAGATTTCATAAAAAGTTTACCTTGTGCAAAAGTTCTGTTTTACTTTATATCTGTCACATAACCCATTTCCCTTGAAGTTCTAGGGTTCTAAAAGTGTACTGAAGACAACTTTTCAGCTGTCTTCATGGTTATATTTCTCCCCTGAGTGAAAAATAAATGTGTTGTTATTGTTGTTGTTTTTACACATTTAGAAATATATGTTATGAAAAGTTAATTCATAGGGAGGCAGAATTGGTTTCCTTCATAATCCTATGAATTTTATTTTTTAATTAATTTAGAAACCTTGCCCTTATGGAGTTCCTAGGATTCACTAGATTACTGAAGGAGTTTATATATCTATGACTTTGTCCCACACCAAGAGTATTCTACACTAATGAAATCCCAGACTTGGACATTGCCACTATCATACTATTGCAAAAATGATACTAAGAGCAAATTACATCCTCTCCCCTCACACTTTGAAAAACTTTTCCAGCAAATCAAAGAGCAGGAAATGATGTGAATCCTTATTTCCCTTTTCCAGGAAATGCTAAAATATATATCCTGGGAACTTAGTTTTCCAGACTGTCTTATTATCATGGTAAATGCAAGCATGATGTGTCCAGATTACCTTGATGAGCATCTTTAAAATACCTAAGATGAGAAAAAGAAGGCTTTCCCAGACTGCCTTTGTAAGTATCTTCAAGGCAGTCTCAACATCTCAGTATAAATCCTTGTTCTCCCCCTTAATTTCCCTACTTCCCTAAGAAACCCCTAAGGTTATATTTCCCCTATTAAAAATGTGCTCATGATAAAAAAAAAAAATCCTTACTAAACTCTTTTCCAGACAAAGTCCACTATGAGCTACTCTCTCACTCCTTAGAGTGTCTTCCCTTTAATGTTGTTTTTCTCCGTCCATAGTTAACTCTGATCAGTCTGTTTAACTCCTCTATGGATTTAACCTGCCAGTCAGTGGAGTACTTATACTTCATGGCATATTTTTTAATGATTTCTTCCAAAGTCCTTTTCTTTGTAACCCAACATTTTCTTCTAAATCTATTTCATATGTATTACTCCTGGTGTCTATTTGACCTTTTCATTTTATCTGTATCTTTTGCCTAAAAATCAAATAGATAGATAGATAGATAGATAGATAGATAGATAGATAGACAGACAGACAGACAGACAGACAGACAGACAGACAGACAGATAGATAGATAGATAGATAGATAGATAGATAGATAGATAGATGGTTGGATAAAAAAGTAAGCAAAACTAGTCACATTTAGGGAACATGTTAAAGGAAGGAAGTCCCTTACCTCCATTGGTCTTATTTGCAATCTTTAGTGAACAGGATTACCATCTCTATCATTTCCTATAGTGAGTGGGCTTCTGCTTTCCAGATTAAGACCCACAAAGAAGAACCTAGATTTACCTCAGGCACTCCAGTTATGCTGTATTTGTCTCCTACACCTTGCTCTGGATTTACCTAGAAACTTATTTCCAAACCCCAGTCATTATCACTTTGATTCCCCTTCTGGGCTATTTCCAAGACAGAAAGATTCCCCAAAGTCAAGGAACTCCTTTGAGTTTATCACTGAGACCATTTGTAGGATTGATCTCTCTCCATTTTACAAAATCCATTGATAGGATATGTATCCTATCACATTGAAAAGGGTATTAATTCCAACTCAGACCTAAAAAGGAGACTTTGGATTGGTAAAAAGATTTACATATACAACAGGAGGGAAGATTTACTATCCACTAGCATTGGTCCCAAATGGCATGGACTACCTCTCAGGCCAGTGTAGTAGAGGCTAGATCACTAAAGGTCTTAAAGTGAAAGCTGAGTAACAATTTCTAAAGTGCCATTGAAGGCATTCCACATATAGTAAGCATTATGTAAATGTTTAATTGCCTTATTCATTTCCATTCCCTTTCCCTCATGCTCTAGGGTATGTTTGTGAGGATATTGCAGAACTAATTTGCAAGTTGTTTAAAGAGGGCAGTAATATCAAAGCCTGAGGGGGAAAAAAATCTGAGATTTTTTTTAATACTCCCCAAAAATGACTGAGAAAATTACCATTAACAGACATCCCCTGTGCCTCCTCTCTCATATATACAATATCTTTTTGAAGGCCTTTTATGCAGGCATTGAGGGAATCCTTAAGGGCATTGATAAGGAAGGGGCAGAATAGCTGTGACTATCAATAATAAAAGACATATTTGCCATTTCAAAATGGATTTTAAAAGGCAGACAATATAAGACTCTATTGTACTTATTATTGATTTAAAAAAAGCAACTCAGTAGGCCAAAATGCCATCTAGAAATTTTGTCTTAGCATGGGATTTCCCATCAAAATGTCAATATCATTCAAAATTTCTTGGAAGATACAATAACCAAAATAATCTTGTTTAATAATCCTTTAATAAACATTTAAAAAATGGACAGCAGATGAATCATAAAAGAGGGATATATGTACTTAATAAAGGTAAGAAATGGAAGGGATTTCAAACAGAATCCAAGGCAAGGGATGCTTTCTTATGGATGAAGTGTCAAGCCCACTGCATTGTCCTAGAATTAATTTGTAATCCCTCAAATCAGTTTAGCAGGTCTATCTACACAGTAAAAACCAAGTGGATGAAGTTGGACTTCAATATCTCAGTTCCTCCCTACTATGAGAGTTTCCTAATACACACAGATAGGGAGTGTCTTGTGACATATATCAGGGGAGAGGTCTCCCAACATTGATTGACATATTGGACCACTGAATCAGCATAACTATCAATAATAGGACCCCCAGGTCTAGTGCTATCTACTTTACCACAGTAACGATGAGAATAATAATAATAGTAATAGTAAATATTTATTTAGTGCTTTAAGATTGGAAAAGTAATGTATTTCAAACTTATAGTGCTCCCATATTATAGATGAGGAAATTGAGATACAAAGAGATGACATTTTCCAAGAATTCCACAGCTTGTTAAAGTGTCTGAGTCTGGGCACTCAAGTGCCACCAAGTCCAGAGTTCTATCCTTTATACTCCCTATCACTTAATCTCTTCTTTATTCCCCAAAGAATCCTGGCTATCATGTGCCCAAGAAGTGGTCATTCATTCAGTCTTCATTCTTAAGAATGGATAAGACTCCAGGTATAAGAATCACTTCTTCTCAGAAGGCTTTGCAAAATTTGTTGTACCCAGAACTAAGAAAAGGGCTCAGTCTTCTGGCTAACCCAGCAGCCAATGGGGGACTTCCATCCCTTCCCCACCCTCTACTTTTTTCCTGGTGCTCAAGAGAAAATGGAAGATGGGAATAGAAAAGGAGAGGCAGTAGGTGGATGAGTGGGGGGAGAAGCCCTTTGAACTGCTTTTACTTACAAGAATTCAGCCAAGCTGTAGACCAAAAGAATAATTGCTTAGAGTCCTAGAGTGTGGCCTTTATTTTGTAAATCTTTCTCATTAGGATGTAAATTGGCTGTCCCAAGTTCAGAGAAGGCATCCTAGTGTTGGGGGGGAGGAGGGAGAGAGGGGAGAGATTTGAGTAAATGCATAAAATTAAGTGTAAAAAAAATAAGTAAAAATCTAAGAAAGTCATGTTCTTTTTTTCTTGTATAAAATGACATTGGAAACAATGGATTTAGAATGAGGAGAAAAAGTCTCATTATTTACAAGTATAAATTAGTCCAGCGATACCTTGATTCAAAAATTCTAAGAAATCAAATTTTGTTTTTTTAAATGCAGTCAGCTGCATAAAATGAGGGGGAAAATGCTTTTAAAAAAGCCATAGAGCAAATTAGAGTCCATGGCAGAGGACTGATAGAGTCCCTATACTCAATCTCTAAGCCCAAGGGCAGTGGACAAGCTTCTTGGTTCTCTCCTTTCTGGAGACTCCTTCCTTCCCTTTTTAAGAGATTGCAAGGACTCTAAAGCCCTTCCACTTTTCTATGCTGTCTGGCCCCTTCTTTGGGGTACATTAGGAAAGTATAAGAGTGACAGTCTGTAGACTACTTTCCTTGTGGTCAGTGCCTCATTAGTCTCTTCCTACATCCTCATTTAAATAGCACCCTGTCAGATAATCTTCTTTTTCTGCTTGCTGACTGATCGCAGATGGATTCAATTAGTCCTTTTGCATTTCAAACCTTTCTTGTTATCACAAATTATGGAGAGAAGCTTTGGATTTGGCCTTGCGGGGAGGGGGAAAGGAAATTTTGGAATTCAGAGATTTTCCTTTATTCTTCCTGAGGTCTCTAAACATAATTCGGCCCTGCTGTCCATCAAATAAAACCTCAGTTGAGAGATCCAGACATGCAGATTTAATATCTTGGCTGTTAACACAGCAGATGTTACATTAGCTCTCAATTAATGGTTTGGGGAGTTATAATATTTCCTTCCCCCATTTATCAATTAAATTCAATTGGTAAAGCATGTAGTAAGCCTCTACTATATAAGAGGAGGGGAAAAAACTGAGAGATCTTGCTTTTGAGGGCCCGAAGGTATGAGATTTGGGTCAGCAAGGGAGCTCCATAATGTATAGAGTGCCAGACATGGAGTTATTACCCTTCATCTTCTTGTGTTCACATTTGACTTTGGATAATTATTAGCTGTGTGGTCCCTAGGTAAATCACTTAATACTCTTTTACCTCAGTTCTCCCCTGTAAAATGACTTGGAGAAGGAAATAGCAAACCACTCCAGCATCTCTGCCAAGAAAATCTCAAAGAGAAGCATGAACAACAATGAAATGAATAAGTTTGGTTACTTAGAGATAGAATAAATTTTACAGGTCGTTTAATCCAACTCCCTTAGTTTATTTTCTCTAGTCACACAATGGAAACCAGAAGTTGAACTAAGTTCCTCTGACCCCCAAGTTTAGTGTTTTCTTTTGGGGGGGAACTGTTTGTTTGTTTGTTTGTTTTAACAATATAACCATTAAACGTGGGATCAGGGTTCAAATTTTACCGCATAATGACTAGCTTTATAAGATTGAGCAAATAATTTACTTCTTTCAGTCTCTTTCCTCCTCTGAGAAATAGCTACAAAACCTATATCTCACAAGACTTTTTCCTCTCAAATGAGATCTTATTGGAAAAAGTACTTTGTGAAACTTTAAATTATAGGTAACAATTATTAAATACTAAAGGAATAAAGAAATATCTTTGTAATGCAAATAACTTTAATAATTGAGATTATATGGAGAGATCAGGGAGTGCCATGTGATGGATAGTTTCAAATAACCCCCCCTTCTTCTTTTTTTTTTTTTCCAGAACTTTGATTCATCCTTAAAGTAAAGGACTTGTATCAGTAAACATCTTGCAGCAACTAATGATATATTTTAATATCTGGAGTTTTCATTTGATCATGCGTAACTACTGAAGCTCAGCTTCAAGCAACCAGCTGTCATTGAAGTCTCCTGATATGTGACAGAGTTCTTGGAAGCCATTATGACAAACCAGGAGAAGTGGGCTCACCTCAGTCCTTCTGAATTCTCTCAGCTCCAGAAATATGCCGAATGTAAGTATCCAAGATTTTGACATTTCTGAAAATAAGCCAATTGAATGGAGATTGTTGGGACTATATGGGCCAGGGGAGGATTTGACAATAGAGACCTTGGGTTTGGATTTCTATTCTTCCCCAAGCACATCTGTTGACCTTGGGCTAGGCAAGACTCTTGCTGAAGTCTCTTCATTTCTAAAATAAGACATTTGGATTAGATGGTCTTTAAGAGCCCCTAAGGCTCTATTTTTAAGATGCTCAGATTTCACTTTCCCTGACATAGAACTTTCAGCCTTAAGGGTTCAGAGTTCATTTAATTGTCTTTACCTGCACTGCTTGAGTTCATGATCCTTCCCTAGTCCCTCCATGAATCCTCTTTATTTTGTGATGGTAGCCCTTAAAAAGCAACAACCACAAAACAAACAAACAAAAAAACATTCTATGGATGTAAGTTAACAACTGGCTTTTCTATCATCCCCCATCCTCCCTATGACTAGCCCAACTTCTTTCCTGTTATTCATACTTTTTTTCTGTTATTTAATATGCAACCTTTAGTGAGTGTCATTGTTGATAATTTGCTACTTTCTTTACATCCTCCATTTATTTTGCATCTCATAATAAATAACATCCAAGTTTGGTCCATCACAGAAAGGGATTCCTTCTGAGAGTCAGAATGTTCATGTATGAACAAAGATACAACTTCCAATCCAAGAGACATGGGTGAAAAGGACAGGTAGCAAAGGAGTCATTTGGCAATTGGGCAATGATTCAGAGATCATTTAGTCCAATCTCTTTGTTTTGTTTTATTTTTTTCAATTGTTTTAATTATGCACAACTCTGGGTGACCCCATTTGGGATTTCCTTGGCAAAGGTACTGAAATGGTCTACCATTTTCTTTTTCAGTTCCTTTTACTGATGAGAAAATTGAGGCAAACAGAGCTAAATGACTTTCTCAGGGTCACAAAGCTAGTATCTAGGCCAGGTCTATTTAACGGTAGACCTAGTGTTCCTTCTATAGGATTAATTCTCTCCACATCAGCCTTGGAAAAGGATGCTTTGTTCCCACTTTAACATAAATGAAAAAAAAATATATCATTTAGAAAGTAGCTAAGTCTATATTTAGGAAGGTCTGATGTTAAACCTTAAAATCATTTTCATCATTGTATTTTGTTTAGGGGTTAACCTTATAACTTAACATATTTGGGGGTTAAAAAAGTCAAGGATAGATTGCAGCTGTTTCCTGAATATGATTGAGATCAATTATGTTAATGTGGGGGAGAGGACTACACTTTCTCTCAAAATGCAACTTAATTTTCAGAGACCACATAGGACCCCATTCCTCTCCCTTCTCTAGGATAAATACAGGCATCCTTCTGTCTATTCATTCATCATCCCTGTGCCCTGTCCCAGAATTTCCTTGTTCGCAAGTCCCCAACTACAGCCACACCCCAATCACAAGTCATAAAGTTCCTAGGAAAAATGCTGTCATCAGCCTCTCTCCCCTTGGATTCTAACTTTCCTTTATTTCCTAGCAGTGATTGAAATTATTTTCATTATTGTTTCTTTTGCCCTTCATCCTTCTTCCTTTCCAATCTGCCTTAGTCCTACATAATTACTCATCCTTTGTTGAAATGTGACCATTTTCCCTGTAAAGCTTGGGCTGGGACAAAGTGAAAATTCTGGCTCTGTTTCCCTAAAACACTAAGTTTAGCAATTGAATTGACTCTGCTGGGATTGAGCCAGTTGTGATCCAGGCTGACCTCTGATCTTGTCTTTAGTAAGTTTAACACCTGGATTTACTGTGACCTCTAAGAATTCAAAATGTCTTCTAGAAAAGAAGCCAAAACTTGTAATTGCTGTTCTTTGGAGGTAAGCAGAGTTTCTTATCTCTTCTATGATAATTAGCCACTCAGTTATTTGAAGACAGCTATTAGCAGCTTTTCCCCTGTTATACATACTCTCAAAGTCATTCATTCATCCATTTATCAATCCATCCATTCATTCATGTGGTCAGCCACCTTTTTATCCATTGCATTCATAACATTATTGAAAGTGAAGAGAAACTTGAAATGATAGAGGTTCCTTGGTTATATAGCTCATAGTTGAAAGTGTAGTAGTCATTCTTTTTTTAATATTTAATTTTATCTATCTTCAGTTCTGAATTCTGTCCTTTCACCTCTCTCTTACTCATTAAGAAATGAAGAAAAGCAAAAAACATTGTAAATATGTATAGCCAAGAAAAAGCAAGCTCCTGCATTAGCTGTACTTTTTTTCCCGAAGAAGAAGAAGAAGAAGAAGAAGAAGAAGAAGAAGAAGAAGAAGAAGAAGAAGAAGAAGAAGAAGAAGAAGAAGAAGAAGAAGAAGAAGAAGAAGAAGAAGAAGAAGAAGAAGAAGAAGAAGAAGAAGAAGAAGAAGAAGAAGAAGAAGAAGAAGAAGAAGAAGAAGAAGAAGAAGAAGAAGAAGAAGAAGAAGAAGAAGAAGAAGAAGAAGAAGAAGAAGAAGAAGAAGAAGAAGAAGAAGAAGAAGAAGAAGAAGAAGGGAAAGAAAGGGGAAAAAAAGCAAAATTAAAAAAAAAATCTGAGTCCCTTAGTTCTCTCTACAACTGGAGTCCTCTGGAATTATGTTCAGTTCATTATGTTGATGAGATTTTCTAAGTTTTCAAAGTTCTTTGTTCTTGCCGTATTGTTATTGTTATTAAGTAAATTGTTTTCCTGATTCTGTTCACTTTGCTTGTAGAAATTTTCATAGGTTTTTCTAAAATCATCCTTCTTCATCATATCCCACAGCAAAATAGCATTCCCTTACACATATATTATAACTTTTAGGTCATTTCCCTAGTAGATAGACACCCCTCAGTTTCCATTTCTTTGCCAACATGGAATGAGCTATCAAAAATATTTTTGTACATTTGGGCCATTTTTCTATTTTTTAACCCTCTTTGGGCTCAGAGCTAGTACTGGTTACTAAATCATAGGGTATGTGCAGTTTGATAGCATTTTGTGTAGAGTTTCACATTACTTTTTAAAACTGCCCGACCAGTTTATAGCTTTACCACATATTTGTCAATGCACTTATTTTCCTACAAACTCTTCAACATTTGTCATTTTTCTTTGCCGTTTTAGCAAATCTGAAAAATATTGAGTGGCACCACAGAGAAGTTTATATTTCTCTCTATATTAGTGATTTAGAACAGTTTAAATGTGTTTTTTTTTTTTTTTGATTGCTTGGGTTTCTTCCTCAGAAAACTGCCTATTCCTATTCTTTGAACATTTATCTATTGGGGAATAGCTCTTATTCTTATAAATTTAATCTGTTCCTGATATATTTGAGAAATGAGGCATTTATCAGAAAAAAACTGGCAGCAAAGAATTATTTTTTCACAGCATTCTGTTTTTTAGCAGGGGTTCTTGATATGCTCGTCTTTGTTTTAATTTTTAATTTTAATAACCATATTTTAGTATAAGTGATTTCATTTATATTATTTATTTTACTCTATGTATTTAAAAACTGGATTCTGAAAGTGTCCATAGGTTTTCCCAGACTGCCAAAGGGGTCCAGGAGACACATAAAAGTTAGGAAATTTTAATCTAGAGTAATAGAGCACAATACTCACATTCATCCTCTTCCCAAACACACATGGTTGATGTACCATACCAACACTGGCAAATTGGATGGGGGAAGTTTTGAGTGCAATCCAAAGAATTGCATTGATCCTTATGTGACAGAGGACAGGGTGATGGTGGAGAGAAGTATGAAAAAGGCTGTTGGATTTCAAAAAAAAAAAAAAAAAAAAAAAAAAGAGTGATTAAAAACCACAACAGGTGGAGGGAGGATTGGGCACTCCAAATAAAGAAAACAGGTGATCAAACATCTGAAGATGATCTTTGTTGTGATAAAGGCTTTGGTATGACAGGAATTTGGAAGAAAAGATGAGGAATTGATTTGGGGATTAATTTAAAGAATTGAACTTTTGATAGGTCAGTTTGGAATAATGATAACCAGTTTTGAATGCTTCCTAAAGTCTCATGGATCCTTTACAAGACTTTTTTTTTTTAATAATCTACAGAATAATTTAAGTAGCCGTTGATTAAAAATCATTAATGAGAAAATTACCTCATTGGTTCAAAGAGAATTTTTCTGGATTAGAATGTTCCTAATCACTTGATTGGGTCTCTATCTAGAAAGACTTTTTTTGGAAGAATTAAATACTTTGCAAGTAATTTCTTCATTCTTTAGTCAATTGGTGGTGGGAGGAAGAGTATCACATTTTACAGAATAGAAATTTCTGTGGTCTTTTAAGATTGTAGAATGAGCTATAACTTAAGTGGCTATAAAATAGGAGATCATATGTCTCTGGAAATGAATATTAGCATAAATAATGTTAAAATAAATTCTGTGGTACACAGGAAAACTGTATCATTAAGTAGCATTATTAAGATTAATCAGTAAAAGACAAGCTAATGGATTAACTAAGATTGAAGCACAGTGCCTCCTCATTTGTCATTAAGATTACTTCCATTTATTTAATAGCATAATAACAGAGGAAGTTTTAAAATGATTCCCCTGAGCAATCTCCTATATACTTAGAGAAGAAAGGCATCCCTGATTGCCATTTCTGCTTACCTTACCATGGCCATTATATCTTTACTTCTCTTGAATTGGGACTCCAGCTGAGTCTGTCAACATTTTTCCTGAACAATGCAGTTCCGGTGATTATTTCTCAGGTTTAGCAGATGCAGTAAAATCCCTCTCTCAGTAAGGCATTATCCACCATGGGTAGCCGGGCTAATGCTGTCAATAGTGAGCTCACTATCTTGACTTCGAGATTTTTAACCAACTTTGATAAAATTGAAGGTAGGTTTTAAAACATGAACAAATGAAAATATCATGCCTAGAATTTAGGGCTGGAAGGGACCATTTTATACATGTGGAAACCGATATTCTGTTGAGCAATTACTTAGAAAATATAACTAGGAAAAACACCCATTTGCCAAAGATTGATATGTATGCTAGTTTATTATGTCGGTCATTTTCTCTGAGAGCTCTGGCGCTGTAATGGATGGAGCCTGGTTATGGAAGCAAATTATCTGGGCTCAAATACAAATTTGCATACTTATTAGTTGGGTAATATTGAGAAAGACACTTAACCTGTCTTGGACTCAGAGGTGAGTTGGTAATAATAATACATTGCAGAGTCATTATATAGAAAAAGGACTTTGTATGCTTTAAAACACTATAAATGAATTCCTTCTCTTCTTCATTGTCTCATCCCTTTCTTTTCTCTTTTCCTTCCTTGTCTCTTCCTTCCTTCCTTTCCTTCCTTCCTTTTCTCTCTCCCTTTCTTTCCTTCACCCCTTCCTTCTTTCTGTCTCTTTCTCTCTGTCTCTCCATCTCTCTGACTGTCTGTCTGTGTCCGTGTCTGTGCCCATCCCTCTCTGTGTCCATGTCTGTCTGTCTCTTTGTCTGTGTCTCTCTGTCCCTGTCTCTCTATCTCTCTGTGTCTGTCTCTGTGTTCATGCCCCTCTCTCATCCCTGTCTCTGTTCCTGTCTCTGTGTACGTCTGTCTTTGTCTCTCTTTGTCTGTGCCTGTCTATGTTCCTATCTCTGTGTCCACCTCCCACTCTCTGTATCTGCATCTGTGTTTGTATATGTGCATCCCTTTCATTTTCCACCTCAAGGTAAACCTTAATTTCCTAAGTCCTGAGACCTAAGAGAGGCATTGACGCTTGACAACCTTCCCCATGTCATCTGCTCCCCTTTTCCCTTGTTAGTGAGTATCTAAGCCTAGCGGTTCCAAGAGCCATCTTCTTCTGGCTATGGTTCCTATTCCTGCCTGTGCTTTGTGGGACTCCTTGGTTCTGTCCAAGCTGGTTCCAGCAAGACTGGCTGGCCTTTCTGAGGTAGGGCATGAACATCAGTCTCTCCCAGGCCCTTGGCCAGAAATTTTCTTGCCTTTACTGTGCCAAGAAGAGGCTAAGGAAGTTCCATCTTCCCCCTCTAGCATGTCCTGCTTTTCCATTGACCAAAATGGTTGCAGTGAGGAGTCTCCATAATGATTCCAAGTGATTCATTATTCACCCATTTTTTGCCATTCAGTAGAGCTTCTTATTTCATTAGCTTAATTGCTAAATCTAAGTGTGAATTACTTTGGAAAGTACCATTCTAAGGATGGTGGGGGAGCTTCCAGAACTTTCATCCCTTTTATACTTTTTATGGCAGTTGGCACGGCAGGGTGCTGTTGGGGGTAGAGGTAGAGGTGGGAGAAGGGTACCTGGGATCTGTTGCCTTCAAGGGGCACCACCACTGAGCTTATAGCTGGCTCATCCTGCTGGGCTGGATCTCATATATTAGAGAAAGAGGGAGAGAAGGAGAGAGAGAGAGGGAGACAGAAAGGGGTAGAGAGATAGGGAGAGAGAGAAAGAGGGGAAAAAAAGAAGAGAGAGAGAGAGAGAGAGAGAGAGAGAGAGAGAGAGAGAGAGAGAGAGAGAGAGAGAGAGAGAGAGAGACACAGAAAGACAGACAGAGACAGACAGAGACAGAGAGACAGAGAGAGAGACAGAGACAGAGAGACAGAGAGAGAGACAGAGAGAGGGAGAGAGAGAGAGAGAGAGAGAGAGAGAGAGAGAGAGAGAGAGACAGAGAGAGAGAGACAGAGAGAGAGAGACAGAGAGACAGATAGAGACAGAGAGACAGAGAGACAGAGAGAGAGACAGAGAGAGGGAGAGAGAGAGAGAGAGAGAGAGAGAGAGAGAGAGAGAGAGAGAGAGAGAGAGAGAGAGAGAGAGAGAGATTGTGTGAAAGTGAGAGTGATATGAGCAGCCCCAGAGCCTGTTTGCTGTCATCTGGTTAGACATTAATCATCTCAGTCACTGTTTGGTTATATCGCATTGTGTCCTGAGGGCCAATGAACTTAGTCCTCTGACCTGTCCCAGGCCAAACTCTTGGCCTTCCTTCCCATGGAGGCTGGTCCACTTCGGTGAGTCACCTGGGCAGTGCCTTTCTTTATCGAGAGGTCTGGTTCAAATGGCCCTCACCAGGCAGGCTCTTTTCTTCCACTGCTCTCCTAGCCTGGCCCATAGGTCCCTAAGTTGGGATCTTGATCTCCAAAGATTTCCATCTTATTTAGCTTTGACTTTGGCCAGTACATGGACTCAAAGCCTACTTGATGGAGCCTGGATTGACTATAATGATACCACTTGACATTTATAAAATACGCATGCATTTCCTCTATGGTTCCTAATATCTCTTCTAATACAATTGGAAATACTCCCATTTTACCAATGAGAAAACTGAGCCTCCAAATTTCAATGATTTGTCAAAAGTATCTCAGGTGGCAAGTACAGACCCAAGTCTTTAGTCCTCAAAGTCCGTATCCTTTCTATTTTTGATACCTGAGGGCAGAGGAAAGATGAAATAAGTAAGGAAACAAGAGGTCTGGGCTTCCACGCATGCTGATTTACTAAGCGATGACTGACAATTGCCTAACAAAGAAGGCCCAGATCTCTTCAGCTAAATACTGAAGGAGACAGATTTTTATACCTGAAAAACATTTAATGAAATAAGACCGATTAATTAAAAAGATAATAAAACTCTAGGCAATCTAATCTCTAATTGGATACAATATTAAGGACTTTCCTAATTAGGAGGGATAGAATGAATAGATGTGATTCCCTGAAGTAAGAAAAAGGTTCCCCCCCACCCCTCTCCAAGTGGCTGCAAACAGTCAAAGGGACATGGAAGCAGTAACTGACCAATTAGGACAGAACCTGTTTTCCAATAAGCTGTATGGGTTGATGTACCATTGTGAGAAAGCTCCTTGCCTCAGTCTTTAGAAGTGATGAGGTCCTTAGGAGTTTCTAAGCAGCAGGTAGGGCATGTGTGGTTTTCTAGTCACACAGGGCTAAGTTCAAAAAAACACAATTCCCACAACTGAATTCAGTTTTCACACAGGAGAGAATTTGGACTAGACCCATAATTGAATAGAAAGGGAATTGAGCTACTTTCGGAACTGAGACACAAGAGGAATCAATCCCCAGAATTATCCATTGCTGGGTCCAAATCCCCTCAGTTTTTCTCCCTCCTTCCTAGCAAGGACTTTAGAATTAATTTTTTTTCTCAGTTGGAGAAAGCCTTATAAACCATCTTGTCCAACTTGATTCCTCCCTGCTTGAAGCAAGGCCCCCAGGGAGATAAAGGGCCTTTGTTCCAGAGGCAGTCCATTCATCTGCAGGCCAGCTTTGGCTATAAGAATGGTTTTATTCTCATCAAAGTGCTTCACAGTTTCCCTTTCTGTCTCTTACTTCTTTGAATGAGTCCATTGAGAAAAGACAAATAAAATCAAGAGGCCCTCATCCTCTTCCCCATGACAGCCTTTTGAGTAGCAGAGGAGAACTCTGGGAGTCCTTCTACTTCCACATCATTTCCCTCTTTTTCCAGCCATACCCTCCCCTCCACCCAGGTTCTTCAGTGGACCTTCTCATGGCATGGTCCCAAACAAGACTTTCCAGTGGCCCTTCTCCGGCCTGTCTGCCATTAGCAAGGCTTTTCTTAAAATCCAGGTCCCCAAAGTAAATGCAGCACTCCACAAGTGGTCTGATCCGTAGCCATCCAATAGTCTTTCGTTGTCATCATTCTCATAAATGCAGCCTATGATAGCACTAATTCCGTTTGTTGCCATGAGATACCATTGAACCATATTGAGTGATTTTCCAGGCCATTAAAATCCCCAGACTCTAAGACTTGAGTATTTGGGTACTGCGATATCCAAGGAAAGGATGTTACATTTGTTAGGAAAGGAAGAATACCCCTTTTTGGGTTGTGGCTCAGATTCTTGTCAACTATGTGACCTTAGGCAAACTGCTCTTAGCTTCAATTTCCCTATCTTTAAAATGATAGGAATAGCCCATACCTCCCAGAAGCATTGGGAGTGACAGTGAAAGAGTATTTGAAAAATGCTTGGTGAACCTTAAAACCCTATAGGGAGGAAAGGAAATGAGCCATTAATAAGCACCTGCTGTGTTCTAGGAACTGAGCAAAGTGCTTTATAAATGTAACCTCATTTGATCCTTCCAGCCACTCCTGGGTATAGGTGCCATTTTTTATTCCTATTTGATAGTTGAGGAAACTGAGGCAGATAATGGTTAAGGTATAAAAATGCTAGTGGTTCTCATCACCACCACTATCATACTTCATGTCAGTAGGGTCAGCCTCTACTTTTAGCCTAGATTATTTTTGTCCCCTGACTCATCCTCCAGCATGTTCATCATCCCTTCCAACTCTGTAAGCCACAGAAGCATCTGAGCTATGTCTTCATCTGATTCCTAGTCTTCTGGCCGTGGTCCTGACGACAGATCTGGATGAACAGACCCAGTGGTTAATGGTTCTCTCCTCAGTCTGGCCCTTGATTCTGTCTCCTGCCCTCCTCATTTATTTCTGAACCCCTGGGCCTTGCCTTTACCATCCTGCTTTCTGTCTCTCATTTTCTGTGTAGCTAAGTGTGTACATGTGATAGATGCACAAGGATAAGAGAGTTGTACACTCGAATTTTTTTTTCCTTCTCCCCCCTGAGGCAATTGGGGTTAAGTGACTTGCTCAGGGTCACATAGCTAGGAAGTGTGGTGTCTAAGGCCAGATTTGAACTGAGGTCCTCCTGATTTCAGGGCTGGTGCTCTATCCACTGCACCACCCAAGTGCCCCTTGTACACGCACATGTAAAGAAATATGCATCTGTACATGCACAATACACAGATACACACATAAAGAGTGTACACTTCCCCATGAAAGCACACACACACACACACACACACACACACACACACACACACACTTTTAAATCTAGTTTCGCCCTCTGGGCTGAAATTTCATCAAGTCTGAGAAAAAGAAGTCAGACGGGAGCTGTGCTGCCTCCCCATTCCCTGGCTGGGGTTCTGGTCTTCCTTGCTCCAAGGAGAAGTCCAGCCTGCGATGTTCCTCAGAAGCCTGTCTGTCCCAGTCTAACACTGACCAACCTGGGGGGGTGTTGGAGGTCTTGTAGTTTTTCATTGTTGTAATGGTACCAGACTTGTCTCTTAGAGCAGGCCCGCCGTCACCAGAACAGCTGGGAAATGATATTTCTCTTAAATGGGATTTGCTGAGATATGTCCCCACCTTTGTCACCTTCACTGATGCTTCCTCAGCTGAGCTTTTCCATGATAGCTGGATTAGATCATTAGATTAAAACTTGTGAGGAACCTAGTCCATCTCTCCAGCCCCTCTTTTTTCAGGTAAAGAAATGATTGAGAACCCTGGTGTTGGAATCAGGAACACCTGAATTCAGTTCCAGCTTCAGCGATTTATAAGCTGCATGACCCTGGACAAGTTGCTTAAGCACTGCCTGCCTTAGTTTCTTCATCTATTAAATGGATATAATGAGAGTGTCTATCTCTAGGGATGTGGTAGGAAGTCAATGAGATCAAGCACTTGGCACATAGTCAGGGTTATGTAAATGTCAGCTGTTGTTAGGAAAATGTTCCTATACAGGGGCAGTGACTTGCCTAAGACCACTCAGAATCAGAGAGTTCACACCCAGCTCATTTTCCTTCAGATTCAATCCTGCTGCCACTCTGAACTTCACTTGTACCATATTAACAACTTAGAGCCAGAGAGTCTCTGAATATATTTTCTAATCTGCGAATGAGTCAGTGTGACATGCATGAATGCCAGTGCTAATCATGAGGTTGTTCTCACCATCCGGTGCCCTGCATGTCCTTCCTAACGCTTGGATTGGATTTATTTTTACTTCCTTTGGCCCAATCTAATCTCCCCACCCAGAGTCTAATATCCAGGAGGGCTTCCCTAAACAATGGCCACTTTTAATCCTAACCTACATTGTCAAGTTCTCTTTCATGCCCCAGGAGGCAGAGGGAAGCTGGACTCTCACTGCATCTGACCCTCGTCTGCCAGGAGCACAATTTTCTAAATGAAGATATTTGGGGGTGAGCACTCCCCTGGGACCTCTAAGATCAAGTCCAATGTTGGCTCTTGGGTTTGAGGGTAGGGGATCCAGGTGCAGAGTTCTCACCTTTCTCCCTCTCCAATACAGATTCCTCTTTCCCAAGGTCATCAGGTGGGCTGAGATGCACTGACTGGCATGTGATCATGTTCCTGGAGAGCTTGGAGAGGGGTGATCTCCACTGAACTAGAGCTCTGATGGTGCTTTCTTCAACTCTCCTCCAGTAATTAACTCAGGGCTCAGTCCTGGGAGGTCCAGCAACCTCCAACTCCAAAAATGCTTGATCCTCAAACCAATTCATACTTTGATCCCAGCAGCTACAGCCTGAATGTGTAAGTACATGTACACACACATGCACGAGCCCTCACACACATACCTTCACACATTAACCCAAGAGAGATCCTTTCTCTAATCTCCAAAATATTGGGAAACTGAAGTACAAAGAGAATTAATACTAGTGTGACTCCTTCCCTTCCCTGTGTGTAATAGGAGGACATCACACATTTTACTTTGGAGTATGAGGGAGCAGAGCAAGGATATGAATCCATCGTGGAGGACATTACAGATTTTACTCTGGAGTATAAGGGAGCAGAGGAAGGATATGGATCCATCATGTGGAGGACATCACAGATTTTACTCTGGAGTATAAGGGAGCAGAGGAAGGACATGGATCCATCATGTTGCACTAAACCCAGATTAAAGTCTGTGAACTCTCGGTATACCTTGGGATGCCTCAATGTCCATAAGTACCATTTCTGCACATTTGACCAAACTTATTCCCCAAGGTTGGGATTTGTGAAATTTTCTTCACCTTCTCTTCTCACCAGACAGTCTGGCTTCTTAGCTCTCTGTATGTCCCAGCCCATCTCAAACCCCACCTCTGGATCAGAGATAATCCTTGAATTATTAATCACCTTCTTTGGCTGAGTGCTACACTGCAGGCTGCTGTTTCTTCTATTGACATGAATAAATGAGTCCCCTTGGGAATAGCTGTATATAATGACTCTATTGAACTACCATTCAATTATGCAAGGGCTGTGTGTTTGTGTATATGTGGAGGGAAAAGGGTGTTCTTCAGTTGGCAGTCAAATAGCTGATGGCCAATAATGTGCAGAGTGACCTTACCTAGTGTAATTGAGTTAGGCTGATTTATTTCATTAATTTGATAATGGTAAAGTCCCTAGGCCTGAAAATTTGAGCAAATCAATTCTCTCTGCACCTCAGTTTCCCATTTTTTTAAAATGAGAGATGGTCCAAATGATGTCAGTTTCTTTTTTTTTTTTTTAATAGATCCAAATCTGTCTACTCTGTTATAATAGGAAAAGCATAATAGAACTGAGAGCCAAAATGGACCTCCTTATGGTCTTTGAATCTACCTTCCAGTTCTCAGAAGTGTAAATGGAGGAGGAGGAAGGAAAGCTTTAAGTTTTTCAAAGTCTAAAATCTCTTACGATGGTGAATCATTAGTGTTCCATTAATCAAGACAATCTATTTCTGTAATGCTTTCAGCCTGACAAAATGTTTTCCTCACCACTCTGGGAGTCACTTATGTCTCCATTTTATAGAAGAGAAAATAAAAGCTCTGAGTTCAAGTGGCTTGTTCAAGAAAAATCTGATTTTTCCCCCTTTTCATTAATCAAACTGTTTACATGCAAAGGGGACAATACCAATGATTCATGGACCCCTAAAAGTAATAATGGGTTATGTTTATATAACACATTCAGATTTGTAACAACAACAATAGAACAAACTTCTATCCATTTTCTTGTTAGCTTCAAAAACTAAGAAAATTAGTTGTGACAACCCTGCAGAGGAGGAAAAATGAGAGGTGTGTCTTTGTCCTGTGTGTTATTATTAGTAACAGAAACAGGATTTATTGTTTATTTTTAATTCCTATTGACAGCTTTTGTTTTTATTTCATTTTCATTTTTAATCTCTCCTCCCTCTCCTATATAGTTAGTTAACCTTTGTAATAATAAAAACAATATCAACAACAAAGAAGGAACCAACCACACTATTAGCTGAATATGACAGCATTTATAATTCTTGGGTTCTATAATGCCTCAAGTCCTCTACTACATAAAAGGGAGATTGGTATAGTTTTCATACTTTCTATGAAAGAATAAATGAAAAAATATATTAGTTATTAAATTATGTAACATGGCTACACATACAAGAATTAAAAAATCATTCCTGATCTCAAGATCTTATCTTCTAATACATTAAAAATATAGAGTAAAAAATAGGTAAAAAGATTGGTTGTCATATAGCATTTCAGGTTCTGTCTTTATTTTTGTTAATTTTTTTCAATTTGTATTAGTGGAATCATTGTATAAGTTATTTTCTTGCTTCACTATGCACTTACTTCATAAGGTATCTGTTCATAAAAAATCTCCCAATAGTCTCTTGTTACATTCATACATTATGGCTTGTAATTTTTTCTTCTAAGAACTACTTCTTTCTGTCCTTTAACCAATTTTCCTTTGGGAAATGTTTCTGGTCTTTGATTTATGTAAGTATTCTACATATCCTGCTTCTTGTAGTTAATTAATTAAAAACTGCCCCCCCCAATTGACAACTTTTTTACTCCATTTGCAAGAAAAGTTTCATAGAGCTTACAAAGGGGGTCAGGAAGACAGAGACATGAGTCTAGGACACTGGATTTGAGGCATACCTACTTGTTTAGAAATCAAAGGAAATCCACTTGGTAACATACAAGCAAATACTGACTGTCAGATCTCCGAGCAGGAAGGATCCTTTGCATGTAGAACACCCTGTCCTGAATCTGTGCATCATGTCTATGAAGGGATCATTAAGCTTCTGCTAGAAGACATTCAATGACATTGTCTGGAGGAAGCAGAGCACTATACATTGAGATATCGCATGACATCTTTGACTAGTAGATATTGCTCGTTGGGACAACTCCATGACCATTCTTCCAAGTAATCTTGTGCATTCTCAGAGGCCAGGGCCCAGCCAGATTATGTGCCTTGGTGCAGACTCTCACTTGGCTCCAAGAAAGATGAGCCTAATCAGTTTTACTAATGAGAAGGTTTCAACAACCACTACTTGTCCATAGCATAGAAAAGAGTTTCTATTTCTAGAGCAAAGTACAAAGAATTTGACAAATCTCCAGAGTGTTTACATTTATTATTTTTCCTGAATAATTGTGCCACAGTCCCCACAGTGATCTGCTGAAGGTGTTTTGGTCATCAATTCTCTCTGGAAGAGAAAAGAATGAGTCTCTTGAACTCCCACTGCTTATATTTCTTGTTTTTTTTTTTTTAATTTTTTAATGTCTTTCCACTTTCCTGTTTCTCTTTCTCTCTATATCCATCTCTACCTATCTCCTCTCCAACTTCCCCCTCCCTCCCTCTTTCCTTCCCTTTTTTCTCTGTTTAGCTTTTCTTCACCTCCATCTATCCTCCCATTCCCTTTCCCTCTTCTTTTCTTTTTTCTCTTCCCCTCCAACTTTCCCTCTTCTTCTCTCTCTTCTCTACCCTCCCTCTCCCCTTCCCCATTCCACTTGCCATATTCCTCCTATCTTCCTCCCATTCCCTCTCCCTCCCTCTTTTCTTCTTTCCTCTCCGAAACTCCCTGATTCTCTCTTCCTCTTTATGTCTCCAGAAATCCATTTTTCCTCTCTCCTCATCTTCCTATGTTTCTTTCATTTCTTTCTTTCTAACCCAATATTTCTCTTATCTCCTTGTTTCTTTTTTTCTTTTCTGACTCAGTCTCTCTCTGTTTCCCTCATCAAATTTAGGAGCCACCAATGCTTCCCCAGCAGGAGGAATTATCTTCTCCCTTTAATTAGGGCTTGTACTTCTCAGTTGTCTGTTGTAAATTGCTTTTTATTTTGAAAACAGCATCTGTGAAGAAAAGGGGGCAAACATAAAACTATAGGAAGAAACAAATACACATTAAAAAAAAAAAAACATGGACAGATTCATGAGCAAAGACATTTTATGCTTCTGTCTTCTGTGGTCCAGAGGGTCAACTGTGACAACAGATTCTGAGAGGAGCTCAGGCTCTTATAAAATCTGGGCCTCTCTGTGGCCCTTCCATAACATGCTCTTTTAGTGCATTTTGGTAGTTCAGACACTTCACCGAATGTTTAGTCCATCCCTCCCCTAATTAAAGACATCGAGGGGACAAGGTTTGAAGGCTTTTTGCCTTAGAGAAAGAAATGAGTTAACAGAAGTGGTAAGTAAAATGATGAGACCCAGAGGATCAAGGGAATTGAAGAGAGTGTTAAGGATATGGCTGCCAACTCTGCTTCCTTAATTGGCCAGTTCTGTCTCCTGCCTTCCCTGCTTCTCAGGAGAAAAGTACCTGGAAAGTGCCTGGCTCTTTGAGCTTTTCATCTTTCCCATAGGCTGGTCCTCTGGATTATTTATGATTTTTTAGTAATTTTATTAAGCTGAAAGTCATCCAATTGTTGGAATTTTAATTCAGATGACTTCCAAAATCAAGCTAGCTAAACTGTCTTTTAATTATCCATCGATTCTGCAGAAGATTCGATTAAGTTAATAAAGTCACCCTCAAAGTCTGTGCAAGGCTATTTTCTGTGATTATTAGGCCAGATCACTAATCATTTTCTCTTATTCGCTGGGAATTTTTTCCCTGCTCTATTGGGTGGCACCAGATGGCCAAAGTCTGTTATTCTGGGACATTGATACCTTTCAGAACTTGAGCCTTTGAGAGCTCTCAAAATGCTGAGTTCCAAAAAAAATGTTGAGCTCTGCAGTAAGAGGGAGATCAGACATATATATCTGAGTGTGAATGATAAAAACTGGCAGATGATGCTTCAGGGTAAAGAAATCGGTGTACAAAGGAAATACTTTGCCTCCTGGAGAAACATGTTCAATGAGAATATTCATTTTAACAATAACTAAGGTGGGTGTGAAGATTTTAAGTTTTGCATATCCCTTTACAATTATTACCTTGTCTAATCTTCACAAGGTCTATTATTATAATCACTCTACATATGAGAAAGTAAAGGTAAACTGAAGTGACTTGCCTGGGCTCAGTCTCTGTTGTTGCTGGATTTGAATTCAGGTCTTCCTCATTCCTTGTGTAGAATTCACTTCAGCACAAATTTGCATTTGTGGTCCAAAAAGCCCTTCCTTGGATCCATAAGCTTTTGCCAGGTTTCAGCCAAGGGGTGCATTCTCCAGGAAGCCCATACTCATGGCCCCAGTTCCAAATTAATCTGAATCTCATCTTGGTTTAAATGCTTCTTCTCCCCAACAACAGCAACATTCATTAGTATTTTTTCATCTCTTTAAAGTTTTCATACATACAGGGATTCTTCTTTACCATATCTTCCCTGTGACAAAAGTCCCACTTGTCTCCATTTTACATATGAGTAAACTGAGGCAGAAGTGTTAGGTAGTGGCTCAAAGACACAGTTAGTAAAAGTCTAAGATAGGATTTGAATTCAGATTTTCTCAACTCTAGATCCACTATACCGCTGTCTCACTGACTTCTAAACTATTCCAACCCAGATATTATTGCCTTTTTTCCTTCACTTCTACAGTGCCCAAGATATAATAGGAGCTTAAAATGCTGGATGGCAGCTAAGGAATCAAGTTCTCCTCATGGGGACTAGGAAGCTTTTTTTCTGGAGTAGATTTAAACAGGCACAATCCTAGATAGGATCTGGGGTTCTTAGTAAATATTTGAGATGTTCCCTATAGTCCTGGATTGCAGCAAGGGGTTAAAAAGATGCTATGTCCATGAGGGGTGTGGGGGGCTATCCATACTGGGGCTTCATATACCCCACCTATTGTGTTCCAGGATGTCAGCTGCCTCTGAAAGAGCCAGAGTACAGCATCACTGGGCAATAAGCCACATGGGGTGCCTGAGAACTGGCAGAAGGAAGAGTGGGTTTTAAAGAAATCCTGGGAAATCAGCTTCCATTGGGGACTTGTTGCCTATTCCCATGTTTTACATTCTCCAATAATCAACGATTAGCTCCTTAACTGCTACCACATGCTGCTTCCTTGCCATTGCCTTTATTTAATTTCAGCCAGGTTCTATTTTCAGGGGGCGGATTGCAGAACAAGTCTGCAGGGAGTTGGGGAAGGAAGCTCAGGATGCAAATGGAATTTTTGATTATATATGGAAGGTGGTTTCATTTGGAATAGCAATAACTGACCTTTCACACATGAAAGCTTACGAAACCCTCAAGGTGCTCAATAACCTTGACAGCTAGACCCTGCAGGCATTTATCTTGTGTCCATTTTACAGAGGAGAAAGTAGAATCTCAGAGCCATCAAATGACTTGCCCATCATCATATAGCTACTCAGTGGTTGAGTTAAAATTTGAATCCAGGTCTTCAAGGTCATCATTGTTTTTGTCATGTATTAGTGTTTTTTTTAAATTGGTAGCAAAGCCCTAAAATCTCAAAATTATTGTGCTTCAGAACAGCAAGGAATCTTAGAGATGGTTTTTTTAAAGCTCCTTTTATGAATAGAAATATGAGGAATTGAGATTTTCCCTTTTTTTGCAGTCTCTTTTTATTAAAACTTTTTTATTTTCAAAACATATGCATGGATAATTTTTCAACATTGACCCTTGAAAAACCTGGTGCTCCAAATTTCCCCCTCCTACCCCCCCATTCCCTCCCCTAGATGGCAAATAACCCAATATATGTTATACATATTTTAAAAATATGTTGAATCCAATATATGTTAACACGCTTATACAATTATCTTGCTGCATAAGAAAAATCAAACGGGGAAAAATGGGGGAAAATGCATGCAAAATACAAAAAAGAGTGAAAATGCTATGTTCTGATTCACACTCAGTTCCCACAGTCCTCTCTTTGTGTGTAGATGGCTCTCTTGATCATAAGGTCATTGGAAAGTCCTCAATCATCTCTCATTGTTGGAAAGAATCACATCCATCAGAATTTATCATTGTATAATCTTGCTGTTGCTGATTCTTCTGATTCTCCTGATTCTGCTCATTTCATTTAGCATCAATTCATGCAAGTTTCTAAAATCATCCTGCTGCTCATTTCTTATAGAATAATAATATTCCATGACATTCATATGTCATAATTTATTCAGCCATTCTGCAATTGATGGGCATCCACTCAGTTTCCAGTTTCTTGCCACTACAAAAAGGTCTGCTACAAACATTTTTGTAATGTGTGGGTGTTAAGATTCTTACAAGGTGCTAAGTCACTGGAATAGATATAATTATCTAATTTAGCACGGTACTTAACAATTCTCTAGTTCAGTAATGTATTTACTAGAATTCCATGAGATTCACACCTTTAAGAGAGCATACTTTTAAGGAGCTCCCACAAGCCCAAGGAGTACCCACAAGTCCATTCTCTGGGAGGATATAAGGAACCAGGATTCAGTGGGGAGAGAGAGAGTCTGGATTCAGTCAAGGAGAGGACTTCCTGGGAGAACTTCAGGGGACTTTGGAGGAGAGGACTTCAGGAGATTCAGGGCCAAAGAGGATTTGGGGAGATTCACAACTAGGATTGACTTCTGGGAAACCCACAGTCCCACACTCTTGGAGGTGGAGTCTGATTCATTCCCACTTTGACTTCTGTGCTGGCTGGAGACATTCGGACAAGACTCTTGGGAACCAAAGAGAGAGGAAGGCCTCTATTAAAGTTAGCCAAGCCCCAAGTGAAGGAGACAAGACTTGAAGGAGAAAAGAAAGGATTTGGAGATAAGATTTGGAAAGAGGCAGTAAAGGCAGTAAACTCCTGGCTGGATTTGGGATTATTGAACTGAACTGAAACTAAGGCTGCCTTCAGAAGCTCCCCAAGAAATGTGCTCCAAGAGAAAGATTACAACTTAGAAAAACAGAACATTACATGTGGGTCCCTTTTCGTCCTTGAAGATCTCTTTGGGATCCAAGCCTAATAGAGGCACTGCTGAATCAAAGGGTATGCACAGTTTGATAACTTTTTGAGCATAGTTCCAAATTGAGGAGCTGAGATTTTCAATAGCCCATGGAAGGAACAGAATTGAACACAAACAGATCAGCATCTAGAACTTAGCTCTCCCACATTCCAGTAGTCTATTATTTGTTCTCTGCTCTCCACTATGTCTTATACTCCTAACTTCCCATCTCTTCTATCTTCATCTGATGTTGTTCTTTCCTCTTCCTTTTTTTCTGTTCTGTGGTGTAAAGGAAAAAATTACATATGTAGTCAAGGACTTGGGTTCAACACCCACCATGGACATTCACTTTCTATATGATTTTGAGGGACTGACCTCCAAATGCTATATAAATATAAGTAAGAGTGGTTCTGCTTATGATTCCATAGTGGCAATGTTTCTTTCCTCCTCCCCACAAAATATGCATTGAATAGCCAGCAGAGATGGTGTGAGCTCTTCAGCAACTGATCTTTGGGTCTCTCAGATTCCTTTGTACACTTTTCTCCCACTCATTATGGCTATTAATTTGAATTTCTCCCTTTGCAACCCGCCAATGTATTTCAAAAAAATTTAGGCTCATTGACAAAAGCATCAAATATATACTGATCATCTACTATGTGATAAACATTGCAGGTGGCAATCTGAGGCTGGTACTGTGCCATCCTAGAGAGCTACTGACTCTGCAAACATCTACTTTTTTAAATTAAAGCTTTTATTTTCAAAACATATGCATGGATAATTTTCAACATTCATTCTTTTATTTTATTTTATTTATTTATAATTTTTTGACAGTATATATGCATGAGTAATTTTTTTTTAACATTATCCCTCGTATTCATTTTTCCAAATTATCCCCTCCCTCCCTCTACTCCCTCCCCTTGATGACAGGCAATCCCATACATTTTACATATGGTACAGTCTAACCTAGATACAATATATGTGTGTAAAAACCATTTTCTTGTTGCACATAAAGAATTGGATTCTGAAGGTATAAGTAACCTGGGTAGATAGACAGTAGTGCTAACAATTTACATTCACTTCCCAGTGTTTCTTCTCTGGGTGTACTTGTTTCTGTCCATCATTGATCAACTGGAAGTGAGTTGGATCTTCTTTATTCAACATTCATTCTTGCAAAACCTTGTGTTCCAAAATTTTTCCCTTTCTTCCCCCCATCTCCTTCTCTAGATGGCAAATAATCCAATATATGTTAAACATACAATTTTTCTATACATATTTCTACAATTATTATGCTGAACAAGAAAAATCAGATCAAAAAGGAAAAAAAATGAGATTGAAAACAAATTGCAAGCAAAAAACAACATAAAGAATGAAAATGTTATGTTGTGATCCACACTCAGTTCCCACAGTCCTCTCTCTGGGGGCAGATGGCTCTTTTTATCATAAGACCATTGGAAGTAGCCTGAATCATCTCATTGTTGAAAAGAACTATGTCCATCAAAATAGATCTTCATATAATCTTGTTACTGTATAAAATGATCTCCTGGTTCTGCTGATGAGCATTCACTCAGTTTCCAGTTCCTTCCCACCACAAAAAGGGCTGCCGCAAGCATTTTTGCACATATGGGTCCCTTTCCCTCCTTTAAGATCTCTTTGGGATATAGGCAGAATCACTGCAGGATCAAAGGGTATACATGTTTTGATAGTCCTTTGCTCACAGTTCCAAATTGCTCCCCAGAATGGTTGAATCAGTTCATAACTCCACACATTAATGTATTAGTATCTCCGTTTTCCCTTGAATATTCATCATTTTCTTTTCCTGCCATCTTAGTTGATCTGAGGGATGTGTAGTAGTGCCTCAGAGTTGTCTTAATTTGCATTTCTCTGATCAATAGTGATGTAGAGGACCTTTTCATATGACTAAAAATGATTTCAATTTTGTCATCTGAAAATTGCCTGTTCATATCCTTTCATCATTTATCAACTGGAGAATGGCTTGAATTCTCCAATTTGAGTAAATTCTCTCTATATTTTAGAAATGAGTCCTTTATCAGAACCTTTGAGTTTAAAAAAGCTTTCCCAGTTAATACCTTTCCTTCTACTTTTGTCTGCATCGGTGTTGTTTGTAGAAAAAATTTAACTTAATAAAATCAAAATTATCCATTTTGCATTTTGTAATGGACACTAGTTCTTCTTTGGTCATAAATTCCTTCCTTCTTTACACAACTGAGTGGTAGATTATGCTTTGTTCTGATTTGCTTATAATATCACTCTTTATGTTTAAATAATGAATGTATTTCAACCTTAACTTAGTATAGAATGTTAGTATGGCAGAATTGACTCATACCTAATTTCCAATTTTCCCAGCAGTTTTTGTCAAATAGTGAGTTCTTATCCCAGAAGCTGGTGTCTTTGTGCCATCTTGTTTTCTCCAAATTATACTTTTTTTTCTTTCCTTTTCCCCTTTCCTTTCTCCCCAGTATTTTTCTTCTGATTATTACCTTCCTTAAACCACCCTCCCTTTATACAATCCTTCCCCTTTTCTTTTATTTTTCCCCTTCTACTTCTGTTATCCCTTTTATTAGTCTCTTCCTTTCTTTTCCCCTTTACTTTTCTATTTCACT